>NC_056735.1:34167875-34315375 GCF_019279795.1 Protopterus annectens | reverse complement strand
GACATTGTCCGGCTCTTTTGTTGGGTTTAGTTATGGTTAAGAGTTGTTTGAGGACCTAAGATGCCAATTAGGTTGTGTGTTTGTATTATAGCTTGAAGGGATGGACAATAGTTTGGATTATGTAGTAGTTTGTGGGTGAGAGTAAGTTGGGAGTAACGTAGGTAATGAGGGAACTCAAACCAGTTTATAGATTTAATGGCCAGGCAATTATGTGTGCGAGTTGGCATGTTGGAGACAAACTTGGCTATTTTATAGTAGCATGACTGCAGTTTGTTCGAGAGATGTGTGTAGGTTAGTGAAAATGGCGCAGCCATAGACTATTAGCTAGTTTTAACTTGGTAGACTTGTCCAAATAGAGTTTATGCCTGTAGAGTTTGCCAAGCTTAAAATGTGTCTTTTTGATTGAGTTGAGTATATGATTCTCAAATGATAGTTTGACCTCAGTTGTGATGCCAGGTAGTTTGGCTGCTTTTACATTTTCAATTTCTGTATTGTTTTGAGATAATTTTTAAAGTCTAGAGCTAGAGGTTTGGTTGTGAAGAGTAAAGATTTGATTTTTTTGGGATTTAAGTAGCAGTTGAGCTTCATTAAGCCGGGATTCGATGGAAGTAAATGCATTTTGTGTTAACTTTAGGAGATCTGAGATGTTAGAGGATGCAAGTATTGTCGAATCGTCTGCGTATTGAATGGGTGTACTTTCCAGGGATGCTTTTATGGAGATTATTAATAAATGTTAAAAAGCAAGGGCCCAAGAACAGACCCTTGGGAATGCCTATATTGTTGAATAGGTAATCAGATTGCTTACTTTGCCATCTAACAGATTGTTTTCTGTTGTGTAGATAGTTATGGAACCAGGATAACGCATGTGGGGAGCAGTGTACGGTCTCAAGTTGTAAAAGTAGTTTTGAGTGGGACACTGAATCAAAAGCTTTTGATAGGTCTAGTAGGATCACTGATGTTAGTAGGCCTGCATCAAGAGCTTTTTATACAGTGTTGGTAAATGACAGTAAGGCTGTTGGTTTTCGGCCAGCACACAGAACAGCATGTTGGGTGGATGTGAGTAGGTTATTGTCTGTGGGATGTTTTAGCAATTGAGAATGAATGCACTTTTCTAAAACTTTAGATAGAGGTGAAAGTTTGGAGATGGGCTGGTAGTTAGATCGCTGGTATTACCGCCTTTGTGAAGGGGAGTAATAATTGAGTTTTTCCATAGTTGTGGGACATGTGATTCAGAGACTGATTGGCTAATGAGAATGCTAATTGGAAGAGCTGTAGAATCTGCTGCAAGTTTTAGGTATTCAGCTGGAAGGCCATCAGAAGAGGGGGAGCATGGTTTTAGTTTTGATAGCAGTTTACGAACTAGAGAGGTGGGTTCTGGTTGTAATGTAAATAGAGCAGTGGATGGGTTTCTGATGGAATTGTAATTGATTTGGGGGGAGTGGTTAGAGAGAGTATTGCATTTATGTTGCCAATTATACTTTTGTTAGTTTGCAGAAAGAAATCATTAACAAGTTTTTGGATAGTGTCAATAAAATGAGAATTGAAGGCTTGGGCAATTTCTTGAGGGTCTTTGTCAGGAGATGGGGAGGGGTTGTGTTGAGTACCAGGATTTAGGAGAGAGGAAACAAGAGTTCCAGAACAATTTGGGGTTATTTTGTTGGGTAGTGAGTTTAGTGGAGAAATGGCTTTTTTTTATCATTGACTTTTTTGGCATTGTTACGGAGTTGTTTATATCTGAGTTGTGGGTTTCTGTTTCTATGCCATTCCTTCCAAGCTTTATCCCTGGAGGTAAATAACCATTTAGTTTGTTTAGTTAGCCATGGGGCATGGTTAGGCTTTAGTATTTTGGTACGTGTGGGGGCAAGACTGTCTAGAATATCTTTAAAGACTTTATTGAAGTAGTTGAGACTGTTTCCTCCAATGGTAGAAATTTGGTAGGGGACTAGTTGTGGGTTTTTAGAGACTCTAAGAATAGTTGTTCATTGAAATGGGTAAGATTCCTAGTTGTTCTTAGACAATGCAGTTTGTCTATTTGAAGTTGAGTTCTATGTGTATAGGCAGGAAGATGGTCACTAATGGTACTGGTAGGGTCCCTACCTTGGTGAATTTTTGAGGGTGTGAGATGAGTATCCAGTCTAGTGTTGATTCTGTCTGTTTGTTTTTTTTTTTTACCTTACAAGTGGGGTTAGAGATGAGTTGAGTAAACCTGTGCAAGTTAATACTATTTACTGGGGAGTCAGAGATGAGAGGTTGCCAATTTATATATGTCGCCAAGAATGATGGTTTCATTTGATATATTGAGGGTGGTCCAAGATAGTAGATATGTTTTGACTTGAGGGTGGTCCAAGATAGTAGATATGTTTTGACCTGGGGGAATATAGAGTACAGCAATACAAAATTGTTTCTGTTGTTGATGTGAAGGTTAACTAGTAATTACATATTTCTGAATGTTGGTATAGGTTTATCATATGGTGTAACAGCTAAAGTGTCATGGTAGATTAATGCAACACCTCCACCTTTTTATGTAGCCAGTCATTTCTATGTATATTATATCCTGAGGGATTATTTCAGTGTTGGCAATGTGTGGTTTTAGTCAGGTCTCTGTGAGTGCTACCATATCTGGGGAGAAGTGAGAGAGCCAGGCATGGAATTCAGTGGTTTTATTACAGATACTACATACATTAATTACAGTGAAGCAGAGGTTTTTGGCATTAGAAGAAAGGTTTTTGGCAGAATGGTTGATTGGTCCACGGTTGGGGGGAATGTTGCCACATAGAGAGGGGGCCTGGTAGTGACATGTAATTATGGAGGGATATTGAGGAATGAAGTGAGGCCTATAGTGGGGATTACAAATTAATTTTAGTTTGATTATGACGACACAGGATCTAATTTTTGTAAGGTGCCAAGTATGGAAGTGGGTGAGATGTCAGAGAAACTGGTGGTATTAGTGTGGGGTGCACTGGGTGGTGTGGAAAAATTTGAAGCTGGGGAGTGGAGTATAGTAGGTAGGGAGGTGGTGTGGGATAGGAAAAGAATGGAGGTAAGGGAGATTAAGGTAGTAGAAGGTTTTGATGTATAGTACATGTTGGGAAAAGGTTGTTGTTTGTCTTTTCGGCTTTTCCCTGTTACCGGTCCGCTAATGATTGGCAGTAGATTTTTTATGGTGCCGAGTTGCCAGCCCAATGCTCAACCTTCAGCGAAGGTACGCCCATTCACATGTTGGGAAAAGGTAGTGGTACTATATAGTTAAGGAGAAGAATGAAGAAGATTTAGGAAGGGAAAATATTAGGAAGATAATGAGGGTGGAGTGAATGGGAGGATACTGGTGTTGGTGTCTGGGTGATTGGGGTTAGACAGGAAAGGGAATAGCTTATGGAAGATGTGCGTTATTGATGTGGGGGTGGGTGGGAATGGGGGGTAGGGGAGCAGAGTGAGCCAGAGCAGAGCGAGGGAGAACGGAGCGGGCAGAAACCTTGAGGCATCTTGCTAGACCACAGTAGAAACAGTTAATGTGCACCTCAAGACAGTGGAGCAATTAAGAGTAGGCAGTTCCTAGAGGTAAGAAAAACACATGTAATAGCAACCTAACACATGCTGCATTATTAGTTCTGTATAGTTTTGCAGCTCTTGATATTAGCAGTTGCTAAAAAGAGAGAAGAATGGAGGGAGAAAGTTCAGGTGAAAGGGTAGGGAGTCCAACACTATTTGATTGAGTTAGTGAGCATGCCACTAGTCAAATAAGCACTAAAGTGTTTCACTACAGAAACTTGCCTAGTATAGCGGGAAGATTTAATGACACTAATAGTTTCCCTGCAGGTGAGAAGAATGCTTGTATTTCTTGCCATGAGGAATCTGCCAAGGGGTGGGAGATCAGTTAAGCAGGGTTAGTCTGGTGTCCTCACTGGGACATTGCGAAAAGCAGTCAGGGAGCAGAGAAAATTCCCTTCATAAGGATGAGCAAACTTCTTGTCAGGGATAGATAGAAGGCAGATGGCCTAAACTCAACTTGTGGATTACTTACCAAGTGAGGTTCTGTTTGATTTTTATACAAGGAGCATGTGGTTTGAGTTGGCAGCTGTCTTCTCGGGCTATAAATTAAATCAAGCTTTAGTTTGCTTCCATTTGCTTGTTTTCCTCAAAAATGCATTTGTCTTGCCTGAACGAAGCACCCTTTGGTTCTTTTTTTTGTTAAATGAAGATAAACATCCTCATGCTGGTGCAGTTTTGAAGCCCATGCTTTCTTATTTGTATGCTTATAAGTAAATTGTGCAGCTTGCTCTCCTGGAGAGAACTGTTTTATTTTTATATACCTTATGTACACAATCACACACAGATATGTTGTGTGTGTGTGTGTGTGTGTGTGGGGGGGGGGGTGCGCGCGCGTGCCCATACAATATACACACGCATAAATATATAGGTATATACAGTGGATAAAAAAAAGTGTACACACCCCTGTTAAAATGCCAGGTTTTTGTGAAAAACACAAGACCACAATAAATCATTTCAAAACTTTTCCCGCTTTTAATGTGACCTATAACCTGTACAGTTCAATTGAAAAACAACTAAATCTGTTAGGGGAAAAATATAAAAGATAAAAAACGTACAATAAGCTGGTTGCATAAGTGTGCACACCCTTGAGTCTGTCAGCATGGCACATCTTGATTTGGCAATATTTGCCCACTGTTCCTTGCAAAAGCTCTCCAAATCTGTGAGATTGCGAGGGCATCTCTTGTGCATAGCCCTCTTCAGGTCACCCCACAGATCTTATATTGGATTTAAGTCTGGGCTCTGGCTGGGCCATTCCAAAAGTTTAATTTTCTTCTGGTGAAGCCATTCTTTTGTTGATTTGGATGTATGCTTGGGATCGTTGTCATGTTGAAAGGTGAAATTCCTCTTCAGCTTTCTAACAGGCACCTGAAGGGTTTTGAGCCAAAAGTGACTGGTGTTTTGGAACTGTTCATAATTCCCTCCACCGTGACTAAAACCCCAGTTCCAGCTGTAAAAAAGCAACCCCAAAGCATGATACTGCCATTACCATGCTTTACCGTGGGATAGTGTTCTTTTGGTGATGTGAAGTGTTGTTTTTGTGCCAAACATACCTTTTGGAATTGTGACCAAAATGTTCAACCATAGTCTCATCAAACTATAACACATTTTCCCACATGCTTTTGGGAGACTTGATGCATTGTTTTGCAAATTTTAGCCAGGTCTGGATGTTCTTCTGTGTAAGAAAAGGCTTTCGTCTTGCAACCCTACCCCATAGTCCAGACATATGGAGGATACGGGAGATTGTTGTCATATGTAGTACACAACCAGTACTTTCCAGAAATTCCTGCAGCTCCTTCAGTGTTGCTGTAGGTCTCTTGGCAACCTCCCTGACCATAGTCCAGACATATGGAGGATACGGGAGATTGTTGTCATATGTAGTACACAACCAGTACTTTCCAGAAATTCCTGCAGCTCCTTCAGTGTTGCTGTAGGTCTCTTGGCAACCTCCCTGACCAGTTTTCATCTTGCCTTTTCATCAATTTTGGTGGGATGTCCAGTTCGCAATGTCACTGTTGTCCCATATTTTCTCCAATGTTTTTTTTTTTTTATTTATTTTTTTTTTGATGACTGTCTGCACTGTGTTCCATGGTATATCCAGTGCTGTGGAAATATTTTTGTACTCTTCTCCTGACCTTATAGCTTTCAACAATGAGATCCCATTGATGCTTTGTAAGCTCCTCTGCGAGCCATGGCTTGGCTTTTGCTGTAGCAGGCAGCTGAGTAAATGTCAGGAAAATCCTACTAGGCCAGCTGAACTTTATTTGGGGTTAATCGGAGTTTCTTTAATTGATGGCAGGTGTGTACCCAAAAAGAGTGAATGCTGTAATTAAAGCAAAAGATGCTTCAACAAAGTATGTTTTAAGGGTGTGCACACGTATGCAACCGGCTTATTGTGCATTTTTTCCCCTATCAAATTTGTTCATTTTTCAATGGAATTGTACAGGTTATAGGTCACATTAAAGGTGGGAAAAATTTTGAAATTATTTATTGTGGTCTCTCTCTTTTTTTTTTTTTTTTTCCACAAAAAAACTGGCATCTTAACAGGGGTGTTGACACTTTTATATCCACTGTAGATATACTTGTATTTGTATAGATTTGTTTACATTTGTTTACATTTTGAACATATGTATAAAGTGTATACATGTATATGTTATACATGCACACTTTTTTTATTCAAGTATATGAATGTAACTTGCATACATCGTACATTTATTTCAGTCATATTAATAAATTTTACTTCTAGAGTTTCATTTACTCATGAAATGTGTTTTCTTGCAGAGTATCAGGACACAGTGAGTTGTACTGACCTGAAAATCTTGTGTGTGCAGTTGGGACAAGCTTGAGTTGCATATTTCATTTCTGTAGAAGTAGCTGCTTAAATCCCTGCTACAAAATTATTTGTCATTGCTGCTTTATGGAAAGGCTGATGTGAGGTTTTGTCAATATGCGTCATATAGTTTAGGATTTTTTTGTAGAAATGGGTAATCTGTAGACAGGACTGTTTATGTGCCAGAAGCAAGTTTTGCTCTTTATTTATTTTTGATGGAGACACGTGTGTGTATGTTGTGTTTTTTTTTTTTTTCTTTCGGCTTTTCATGGTTAGGGGTCCCCACAGCGGAATTCAGTCCGCTAATGATTGGCAGTCGATTTTTTATGGTGCCGAGGTGCCAGCCCGACGCCCAACCTTCAATGAAGGCACACCCATTTATGCATGTCTTTCGCACGCCACTCTACCACGGAGAGCACATGCAGACTCCACACAGAAGGAGCTCCAGCCGAGAATTGAACGGGAGAACCTCTTGCTGTGAGGTGACAACGCTACCGCTGCACCACTGCGTGTGTGTGTATGTATGTGTAATAAATCAAAATACTTTTAAAAATACTCCAGGCTTGGAAACTACTAATCTCTTTGTGACAATCCCCTTTTTCCTGTAAAACAGTCTGTCCTTGTGTTGGCCAGTTTCTGAAAGCTGTGGGTTTACCTCATTGTGCATAAAATATATTTTTATCTTATGATCCTTCTTCAATAGTTTTAGTTGCATCTAGCATCCATGCATTTGACTGTCAATTATTTTGAAACGTGCTTTATCTGGACTTCTGTCACTGCGTTTTGTCTTTCACGTGTGATACACTTCAAGGAAGAAATGGGGTAATGTGATTTGTGATTTGTATGATTGCTACGATGTGTACTACCGTGGCTCATTTTACTGCTGTGATTTTTTTTTTTTTTTTTTTCCCAAGACTTGGAAAGTTGGACCTCCTGTTTGGACATTCCTGATTAACACATATAAATGAAAAAAATAGTCAGAACACATAGTGGATATGTTGGTATCAAGGCTGCTTCAGCTTTCCTAGGTTTTTGGATTGTATTAGATTCCATTTTTTCATGGAAGATTATGATTCAGTTTGCGATCAAAGCAGTTTATTTATTGTGTTTTTTGAAACGTGGATGATTTGCCTCAAGGCATTCATATCTACAGCAGACTAAGTTGGTTATGACTGGAGACTTAATTCTTTGTAGTGCGTGGAGATCCATGTACTACAGTTATTGTGAGGAGGGAGTATTGCAAGACGTAGTATTTTACCAACTTTTAAAGATTGAAGCTAAAACTGACTGTAGTTTACTATTCAGATGTGGCAATCCAAAACCTCATTAGAGCAAAATGGAAACATTTAACATTATTGTTTATTTTTGAATGTTTGAGATGGTGAAGTTAGGGACATCACATTATGTAGCATCAAAGCCAAATCATCTTGAGCAAATAAATAAGAGTATATTGAGTAAACTAAAACGGATGCAACCAGTAATATCAAAAACAAAAGGAAATGAATTTTTTTCTTATGCCATTCCCCCCTTACTTGGATGTACTAACTCCCTGTTACAAAACCACAAAGAAAGTGAGAAGGGCAGATATCCCAGGGACAGGAAGCCATTCGGTTTCCTGTCTCTGGCGTTCTGCTTCTGAAAACCAACTACTCTTATTTTGCACCTGTAGTACACAAAGAAAATTGATATGAAGCCTTTTGTGCTACCTTGTACTTGAACACTCATATTAACAATTTAATACCACAACAATCAAAATAATTAACTACAGAAGGGATGTATAAAAGTAAAGGTGCTTTTGCATGCATGTGTATTGATTTTATTACTGGAGTCGACAAAACAGGCAGCAATATAACATCATGCTCTCTTATTTATTTTTTTTAGTTAGGAGGAATGCAACATAACTTGCGAAAAGGAGAAATTCCCGTTGTCGGAAAAATATTTAAATATTACTCTTATAAACTTAGAAATGTGCTAGAATACCAGGTTTTGCATTAGCATGCATTTTCTGAAGGATGTGAAGTCTGAAAGTCAAATTTTTATTATTAAATGGCGTCAGTCCTCAGTAAATTGCTAGGAAACTGCAAATGTTATTGTCGCAAAAGGAAATATTGTCAGCCTAGCTAGCTGGAATTTTTTAAATTATGTCATTTGTGAATGTTAACATGATTTACATAGAAGTGTGACAGAGGGAGATACTGCCAGCACAGCTGTCTGGAATTTTGTAAATGGTTATGTCATTTGCTAATATCAACGTGATTCATATGCTTGTTATAAATGCACTAGAACTGTACGTCATTTTAGATGGTTTGTACAGACGTATGCGGAAGAGAGAATTTTGTAAAATGCTGAACAGAAGTGTATATACACTATTGTAACAGTTTGGATATGTATGTATTTTAACTTCTTCTGTTTCAGTCCCCATTGTTAACTTCAGAAGAATAGCTGAAAGCTTAAATTACTTCATCACCACGTAATAAGAGATGATGTTAAGTTGTCTATCTCCCATTTGTTTCTTGCTTGTTGGGTTCGGAGCCGACCCTCTGCTTCGACTCTACCGTCTTCTATAGCTCGAGAGCTGTTTACTGGCTTGAGGCTACCCCTTATCCCATGATGCCTAGCGCTAGCTACCCAGATCTCGTTTGCCGCTTCAGCTGCGAGGTTCGTTTATTACTGGCTCAGGCTGTAGTAAGTTAGTTTAATACTTTTTTCTAGCTATTTAGGAGTTATATTTTAATACTTTAGTCTTTCAACCTTATTGTTAACTAGCTTGTTGTAGTTTTTTAGTGTAATTGAATTTTCCCTTAGAACTCGTTTAAGTTAGAGAGTCTCCCCCCCTCTTTTTTTTTTTTCCCTTCTTATTGTAGTGTTTTCTTTTAGTTTAGTCTCCCTTTTTAATTTATAGGTAGCCGTTTAAGTTAGAGACTTCCTATTAAAAAAAAAAAAAAAAAAAAAAAAACCTTTCACTGTAGTTTTTGTGTTTTTGGTATAGATTAGTGTTTATACATAGTGTTTATAGTTTGTTGTTGTTTGGGCCTTTGGCCAAAGATTTTTTTTTTTTTCTATAGAGATGTCTAAAGAATCCAAAGTATCTGGATTCAAGAAGTGTGACTCATGCTGTCAGAAAATGTCTCTGACAGATGGGCACACTTCTTGCGTCTATTGTTTAGGTGCAGTGCACCTGCAGGACTCTTGTTCTGTATGCCACGCCACGCATTTAGCCCAAGGGTTCTGCAGGAGCGCAAAAATAAGTTGATCTTAAGGGGTCTCCTTAAGCCCCAGGATTCACCAGCTAAGGCTCAGCCGGTGAAATCTTCTAAGTCGACCAAATCATCGGCTCCCAGCTCAGAGCCGTCATTGGTCCAAATATCAAGTATCTCGGTTCCGGCTGGAACCGAGGAGGCTGCTTCCCAGTCAGCTCCACCAGTATCATCTGAGCCTTCTCGGACCCACAAGAGACCGAGGTTCCCATCTTTAGAGTCGATACATTCGGTCCCTCTGTCTCCCCATTGCAAAGTGACCGCATTCATAAATCCTCCCACTCCTCTCGGTCTTCTAGGCTCTCAGACCACGATGTGGAGAGAGTGGTCAGTAGGTTGTTGAAATCGCAGGCACTAGCCAAAATGTTATCCAGCCCTCCTCAACAGGTGTCTGCTCCGTCCGCTTCAATCGATGTTCCTCCTCCGACTCCACTGAGCCGGAGTTTGTTGAGGTTCGAATCGTGGAACCGTCGGGACTGATAACTATTTCCCCTTAGGTTCTGTCATCGGCTCCGATCCCCTCGATGCTACCTTCCGTCAAGGGATCTGGGCGCCAAGACTCCCTCATCGGCTCCAAGGGGGCGAGTGGCATCGGACCCTTGTCCTACCCCGTTCTCCCTCTCGGAGCTTTGGCGTAGGTGAGCTCTGCTCCTACATCAGCCTCGGAGCCGTCCCCCTTGGTGCGGATGAGGATTCCGGTTTCCTTGGAGCCGGATCTTTCTTTGCATCGTGGCAGAGATGCCTTCGATGTCATGAGGAGTGTACTGGCCCATGAGTCAGCACCACTTTCAACCCCACTGACTCCGTCCCCTGTAGTGCCTGCGTCAACCTCTGTCCCTCCTCCAGACCCCAAGCTTAGGGAACCAGCGCTCCAGAGCACCCCACTGGATGTTTCCTCCTCTTCTGAGGCCTCCCCTGATCATTCAGAGGAGCCCCCTCGGAAGAGGAAGTGCAAGAGGAAGCACATTGACTCCCCTGAGTCTGTCACTTTGGATACGGATTTGGATGAATTTGAAGGGTCCCCTAGATCCCCCTCTGAAGATGTTTCCTTTTTGGACATCCTGGAAATGCTTAGGCAGAGGGGGAACTGGACTGCCCTAGCCCCTACTGAGGACAAATCCGTATTCCTGGATGCGTTGGGTTCTCGCCCTTCCACTTCCTGGGTGTCTCCTCCCTTCGATCCACTAATGTCTGTGGTGGCTGGAAGGGCTTGGTCAGCCCCAGACACAGTGGAACCAACCCCTAGGAGGCCTGGAAAATTTATTACTGCACCCCCTGACAAACAGTCCCTTACAAAGGGTGTTCCTGTGGATGCCATGGTGGTAGCAGCAGCCACTTAAAAAGGAATTAGCGGAGACTTCTTCCTCTGTCCCTCCTCCTAACAAGGAGTCTAGGACTATGGACAGATATGGGAAGTGAATGTTCGCTTCAGCGACCTTCTCCATGAGGTCACTGAATTACTTATGCCATTTTACCAGACTTCAGAGGGATCTCTTAAAAGAGCTTGGAGATGCCCTCCAGGATCCATCAGCTGAAGGAGTTCAAGCTAAAGTAGCTTCTCAGCTGACAACCCTTATGAGGCTCATTTCCTATGCAGCCGATGGTGCGAGTAGAGCCACAGGAACAGGCGTGGCCCTTCGGAGACACGCATGGATGCGGTTGTGTAATTTTGCGGAGCCCTTTAGAGCGTCATTCACTTTCACCCCCTTTGACGGTTCATTTCTCTTTGGACCACAGGTGAAGGACACTCTCACTATGTGTGAACAGGAAGGCAATACTCTCTCTGCCGTGGGAGTCCGTTTTTCCACTCCTTCCAGACCATATCCCAAAGGTCAGAAGAGTGGGAAAATGTGGTTTTGGAAATCCCAGGGAGCCTCGCCTGATACACGTAATGATTTTTCCTCCAGGGGCAGAGGAGGGAATAACAACAACAGACGCCGCCCTCAAGGCAGAGGGGGTCCGCAGAACCAGGGCAGCAGAGAATTGTTCTCTGACAAGCCCTTCTAGCACCCCTGTAGGGTTACCTGACTGCCCGCCTCTGGAGGCAGTCGGGGGGAAGACTTTCTCTGTACCCAAAAGCCCTTCCAGCACCCCTGAACGGTTGCCCGACTTCCCGCCTCTGGAGGCAGTCGGGAGAAGACTTTCGCTGTACCCAAAAGCCTGGCAAGACGTTATGCGAGACAAATGGGTACAGTCAATCATATCCGGAGGCTACGTAATTCCCTTCTTCCAATTTCCCCTATTGTCAAACCAACCCCCCCCAGATGTTCCACCCAATCTGTGGGCCCAAGCAGTCATAGAAATTTCAAGACTGCTAGAAAAAGAGTCATCCTGAAAGTCCCGGCAGACCAACTCGGATCCGGAACTTACTCAAGGTTCTTTTTGGTACCAAAAAAGACAGGGGACTGGAGACCAATTTTAGATCTCAGCAGACTAAACATGTCTGTTCAAAGAACAAAGTTTCTGATGGTCACGCTTCAGTCCATTCTACCCTTTTTGGGTCAGGACAATTGGATGTGCTCAATAGATCTCCAGGATGCATACTACCACATCAAGTTGGACAGGCGCTCCAGGAGATTCCTTCGCTTCCGGGTGGGAGCCAGTCATTATCAGTTCAGAGCTCTACAGCCCCCAGGGTGTTCACCAAATGTATGGCAGTGATCACGGCTCACCTGAGACGTCAAGGATTCAAGGTATTTCCTTATCTAGACGACTGGCTCCTTACTGCTACTTCCAGGCATCAACTTCTTCAAGCCAGGGATTATACAATCGCAATCTGTGCCCAGTTGGGCATTACCATAAATTTCGAAAAATCTGCCTTGTTGCCCTGTCAATCTATTACCTATATAGGAGCAGATCTAGGTACAAGAAGTATGTCCACAAGACTACAGCCAGACAGGGTGGCCACAATTCGGCAGCAAGTTCATACCTTCATGCAATGCAAAAAGGTACAAGCCCGGTTGGTCCTTCAAACTCTGGGTTCTATAGCCGCAGCTATTATTCCGATACTTCTAGCCCGCTTTCACATGAGAATCCTGCAGTGGCTTCTATTCACACAGTGGTCCTTTCAACAACTCCATATGTCCCACATGATTATAATTACAGAAACTTGCAAAACACACCTTTCCTGGTGGATGGTCTCCCCGCTAGTGTCTCTGGGCAGAACATTCATCCAACCACCCCCAGTTGCCACAGTGACCACGGATGTCTCATTGATGGGGTGGGGGGGCATTATCAGGGAAGGACAATCCAAGGCACATGGCAACCGTATCATCTGCACATAAATGTCTTGGAGATGAGAGCCGTGCTTCTAGCGTTGCAAGCACTTCAGAGCTCACTTCCTCCTGGGACAATTGCAATTCAAACGGACACTAGTGTGGTACATCAACAAGCAGGGCGGAACCAGATCCTACCCCGTATGTCGAGAAGCACTCAGACTCTGGCAATGGGCGATTTCCTCCCAACGATTTCTGATTGCAACGCACATCCCTGGGAGATCCAACGTCATAGCGGACAGGCTCAGCAGAGCTATTCTTATGCCTCACGAGTGGTCTCTGAATCAGGTAGTTGCGATCTCACCTTCCGCAAATGGGGACAGCCTTGCTGCGATCTGTTTGCAACCCCCTTCAACACTAAATGCAGCAACTCTTTCTCCCTTCTACCGCTTCCCAGTCATCCTCCCAGAGATGCTGTAGTCCACGATGCCTCGGGGACATCTTTATGCCTTCCCACCCTTTCCTCTTATACCCAAACTCATACAGAAAGCGACTCTGTTCGGTTGCAAAATGATCCTCCTTGCTCCTTACTGGCCTCGACAGATTTGGTTTCCGTTCCTGCACCGTTCTCTCCTCGAGCAGCCCTGGATCCTATTCCAGACCTGCTGATCCATCAATCAGGAGAGCTGCATCTGCTGATCCATCAATCAGGAGAGCTGCATCGATCCCTCCAGACCCCCCAGCTCACAGCTTGGTTGATCCAATTCCGACCCTAGCCAGGCTTCCCAGCTGTGCGTGATATTATTGTATCCTCTCACAAATCAGCTTCTAGGAAAACGTATGCTAGTAAATGGAAACGGTTCTCTTATTGGGCAGAGGCTAAGAACATAGATCCCTTTTCAGCCCCAGTTCACGAGATCTTAGAATTCCTAACTGAGCTTTTTCACTCTGGGTCCGCTTCTGCCACGATCAGGGTTCAACTAGCAACCACTTCTAACTATCATGTTGGCTTTGCTAATCTAAATATGTCTCATAAGCTGTGTAAAGCTTTTCTTAGAGGGACTATTCTCCTTAGACTCCCAGTGAGAGATCCCCCCTCCTCCTTGGGACCTTAATTTGGTATTAACCTCCTTCATTATGCCCCCTTTTGAACCTGCGGCTTCATGCTCCCTTAAGTTTCTATCTTGGAAAACTATTTTTCTGGTAGCTATTACTTCAGCCAAATGTTTATCGGAACTTCAAGCAGTAAGTGTTCGTTCTCCATACTTAGATTTTCACAAGGATAGGGTAGCACTGAGAACTAATCCATCCTTCCTTCCTAAAGTGTGTTCAGAAAATAATCTAAACCAATCCATAGACCTTCCAGTGTTCTTCCCTAACTGCACCAACAAGGCAGAATACAAGTTACACCTTTTGGACGTGCATAGACAATTGCGTTTTTACCTACACAGAACTAAGGATACAAGGAAGTCGGATCAACTCTTCCTCTCCTATGCTAAGGGTAAACAAGGTCTCCCAGTTTCCAAAGTGACCCTGTCTAGGTGGTTGTCTATCACCTTCATTTATCAACTAAGAAACAAAGAATTGGCTGCCAAACCGAAAGGACGTTCTACTAGGGCTTTAGCTACTTCTGTAGCCTTCCAATCTAGATTACCCATGGACCCTTATTTGTGCCGCAGACATATGGGCAACTCCTCATACCTTTACTTCTCATTACAAGTTAGATATGACCTCCAGGAATAGAGCATTACAAGTTAGATATGACCTCCAGGAATAGAGCTAACTTTGGTTCCACTGTTCTGAAGAGTCTGTTCCAATGAGCCACCCAGGATCATAGGTGCTAGGGACGCTGTCCCAACAAGCAAGAAACGAAGGTGAGATAGACAACTTAACATAAAGAAGTTATGTACCTACCATAACGTTCCATGTTAGTTGTCTTCATCTCGCCTTCTTTCTTGCGTCCCCCCCTCCATCCCCCTGTCCTATTGGACCGAGAGGAATTTAGATTTCACCAGCCGAGTAATTTTCTGGTCTGCTTCCTCTACTGATTTAAAGAGTATAGTAGTTATGCTCAACCTGTTAGTTTGGTCAGGTTATTCTTGATATGTCTGGGGTTAGCTATTACAAATGAGATCTGGGTAGCTAGTGCTAGGCATCATGGGATAAGGGGTAGACTCGAGCAAGTAAACAGCTCTCGAGCTATAGAAGACGGCTGAGTCGGAGTCGAGGGTCGGCTCCAAACCCAACAAGCAAGAAAGAAGTCGAGATGAAGACAACTAACATGGAACATTATGGTAGGTACATAACTTCTTTTTATCTTTCAATTCAACACGAGACATCATTTCTAGAAGTAGAAGTTTATTGTATTGTCTTTAAATGTGGAAGAATGTAAATTATTTTACGACTTCCACCATTTGCCAAAAGATCTAAGATCTAAGGTCTATGTGTTTTCACAGGTAGATGCTAAAATCGATGGTTGTGAACCTGGGAACTGATAGTCAGATGACCAGAAGTGATGTCATGCAGCCAGCTATCCCAGCAGTAATATTTTGAAATATTAATTTAAGAACTCTCTCAGAGAGAGAGACTGTGTATTTTGTCTTTTACCTGACGGCATCGGCTGGAAGCCCCAGTCACCACGTCTCTTGCCTGGCTCTGTAAGTAAGTTAACTAGGGTGCAATATTTTCTCTTAGATACAGACAGGAATATAGTGAAGTATAGCTTGGATGTTTTCTTTATTTGAGACTATCCTGCAGTGTTGTTATTTCCTGTGATTTTGAACTCTGATTATGTAGAGTATTTTCTTCTTTTATTATTTTATTATTAAATATGTTTAGACCTTTCATTGTGGCTGATATTTGTGAGACATATTTAACCCTGGGAGTATTTGCATATTTATTTGGTGACATGGTGTGGGCTACTTCTAATAGCCTTGCTCTTGGTCAAGCTACCATTTGGATTAATAGTAACATTATACAGTAAGATTGGACACCCTTCGTTAAGGGCCTTAAAGTAGCTGATGAGTTGGCTGGTGGCAGTGATAACTACCTTATAGTCTGGACAGAAGGGGGCATAGCTAGTAAACCTGTGCCAGCCTTTCTCAGGTGTGTGTTTATATATAAATTAAATTTGAGTGTGTTTGTCAGCTACTTGGGCAGGGACACTGAGCACAGATTGGACAGAAAGGGTGCTGGAGGTCTTGGCTTGGCCACTCAGCTGAGATCTCAACTCTATAGCTGTGCCAGTGGGGAGTCTTATTGGTGATCTGGAGAAAGAGGGAGAAACCAGCCCCAGACTGACTTTGATCTCTGTGTGCTCTTAAGGGAAATTGCACTTTACTGTGTGTGTTCTTGTCATCCTCCCAGTGTGTACATCCTCACTGTTGCCAGTGGTGAGGATTGAGGCTTTTTGATAACTGGGCAAGTGGTGGGGCATTACCATATTAATTGGTTGACAGTGGCAGGATATCCACATATTAGGAGTCAGTGGTGTGAATATTTAACTCCTGTAGCTCACTGAATAAGGTGTTTGTATTGTCAGTCGGCCACAGTGAACATTCAAAGTTTTATGTCGCAATAGTTTTATTTATTTTGTGTTAGCTTAGTTAGTCGGGGAGAGCAGGCAAGGATTTCAGCAGAGGGGTATGTCTAGCTGACAAGGAGCAAGTTAGCTAACATGTGCCAGGCCAAATGACTGGTGCATGCCAACCTGACTAAAGCAGAAATGATTGCAACCTTGGTCACAGCTTCATCACAGACCAGCAACCAGGAGGACAACCACGCTGGCCTTGGAGATGTAAAACTCTCAGAAAATGGACCAGAAAATGGACCGTTCCATCTTTCCACAGAGGGCTTAAAAGTCCATCTGGAGTTAGTTATGTGAACTGGAAGCCAAACATTTGGAAATAGAATCACCAGAGAGACTGCGGCAGGAGACGCAAATGGAATTAAAAGCAGCAGAGAGACTGAGACATCTGGAAGCTAAAGGGAATAAGAGGCAGAGGCAACATGAAAAGGAGATGCTGACTCTTTGCCAGGGGCATGGAGGTAATGGGGAATGGAGCAACTGGACCCCAGAAGCAGTAAAGGTAAGTAAATTTCTTCCATAATTTACAGAGGGAATAATTTTGATTAGTTTCATTCATATTTAATGTTGACCAAGGGCTCTGGGTATGGTTCCTGACCCCATTAATCCATGGTAAAGCTGTAATTGCTATTTCTAAATTGTCTGATACTGATACTGTAGCTTAAATTATAATAACATTAAAAATCGTCTTCTGGATTACTTTAAGTTAACACCTGAAGCTTATAGAAAAAAGTTTTGTGAGTATAGATGCAAGGGAGATGTGTGTGTGTGTGTGTGTGTGTGTGTGTGTGTGTGTGTGTGTGTGTGAATGTATTGCTGTATTAAGCACTTATTTTCATAGGTGAATGAGGGGGTGTCAGGTCACCAGTTTTGAAGGGCTGGCAGACCTTTTGGTGAGGGAACAAGGCCTTAGCACTCTGCCTGAGGACATGAGAATCTGGTTAGCAGATAGGCAATGCAATACTGCAGATGAGTTGGGAAAGAAGGGAGACATACCTAGCAAGCAGGGCATCACTGCAGAGGAAAGGAATACCCACTGCTTCTCATGGGTCTAGAGGAACCCATGGTGGGCAGCCTGAACCTCCCCAACAGAGTTCGGCAGTAGCAGGGGAAGCCACTAGTCCAGGTACACATCCAGGACCAAGAGTTAAATGTTTTAAATGCAACCAGTGAGGCCATGTAGCATATAGATGTCCCCGTAGGCAAGGTGGGGAACAAACGGTGGGAGAGCCAGTAAGTGGGAATGACAGAATGCCAGCAGTAAGGTGTCTGGAGACAACAAGGGTACCAAACTACCACAAGAGGTTATATCCTATCTTAGTAAATGGGTAAACAGGCCATTGCTAGGAGAGATACAGCCTCTGACCCTAACCATTATGAAGTTTGCAATGGTTAAAGAGGAGCACTACTTGCTTGAGTAGTCAACTCAAGTCAGAGCTTTAGGAGGAACCCCATTCCAAGTACATTTGGATAGGGTTCACCTTGACTGGGTGGGTGGAAGGGGATGCCAGCAAGTTAGGTGTGTTTTGAGGATATCCCTGCACACGCCCTGATAGGGAGTGATTTTGGTAATGCAGTACATTGTGTGCATGCAATAACACTCAGTCAGGTTTGGAGACAGGCATGTATGTGGGTCTGGTAGCCTGGGGGAGACAGACAGACTGCAGACTTGAAGCACGCACTCATGTGGTGGTTACTTCAGGGAGGGAGCTACCCTGTAGCAGTGAGACTGAAGGAGAGCCATAGCTGCTTGTGGGTACTGATGTTCCCTTGGACAGAGTGACTGCAAGGGCAGAGATGAGTAGTAGTACCCAGGCTGACAGTGATGCACTGCTGTCAGAGGATGCCAGACTTCCTGTGGAAGGGGCGCTGGGAGGGGTTACAAAGAGAGTTGAGAGAGGCTCTGCTCTCAGACCCTACATTACATTGCCTGAGTGAGGTAGCTAGTGAGGCACCTGATTCTCAAGGGAAGGAGGAATATTTATACTGGGACAGAGGGTTACTGTATAGAGAGTGGACCCCTGAGAGAGGACTAGAGGGTGAGAGAATTCAGTAATTGGTAGTGCCCAGAACCTACCATCTGGCACCTCTAGCTATAGCCCATGACATTTCCCTTTGCAGGTCATATGGGCATAAGGAATACCAAGAGACATATTGTGCAGAACTTTTATTGGCCTGGGATTTACAGAGATGTAACAGAGTACTGCAGGACCTGTGAGCAGTGCCAAAATGTAAGCAAAGCAAGGAACAAGGTCAAAGCTCCTTTAATGCCTTTGCCTTTCAGAACGTAGCTGTGGATATTGTGGGGCCTCTGAGTACCTCAAGTTCCACAGGGAAAAAGTATATCCTAGTGATAGTAGATTATGCTACCAGATACCCTGAAGTGGTGGCTCTGTCCTCCATTAAGGCAGAAAAGGTGGCAAATGCTTTGTTAGGGATTTTCAGCAGGGTAAGTTTTCCAAAAGAAATACTGACTGACAGAGGTGTCAGTTTCACGTCATACCTACTGGCTTGTCTGTGGGAGAGCTTTGGGGTGAAGCACCTTAAGACTACCCCCTACCGTCCCCAGACTAATGGTCTGGTTGAGAGGTTAAACTCTGCACTCAATACCATGCTACCGGCACTTGTAGACCAGTTTTACAGGGAGTGGGACAAATATTTGACCCATCCGTTTGTTTACGGAGAGGGGCCCCAGGAATCAGGCTTTTCACCCTTCAAGTTGCTGTATGGGGATAGGATGAGGGGACCTCTAGACTTGATTCAAGATGAGTGGGAGGGTAAGTGTGAATCCCACAAAGAGTCCGTTGTGGTGTATGTCCTAAACCTCAGGACAAAGCTCAAGGAACTCATGGACTTGGGCTTCTGCCAGGTTCTTCTGGGCCAACAGCAAAAATACGGTCTGGTATGACAGGAATGGTTGAGCTAAGGTGTATGCTATAGGGCAGCAGGTAATGGATGTTCTTCGTGTTTCATTGTTGCAGTTATTACATTTGGGTAATCCTGCTGGCAGGTTGCCCTCAGTCGGCCTGAATTCCAAAGTCTTGGGTCCTGCTTCAGCTGCTGTCGCCCCTTCCCTGATGTCAGGTAGTCAGGGGTATAAAAGAAGGAGCCAACGCCATTTTCTTCAGTCTTTCTTGCCGCGCGGTGCACAAAGCAGAAGCAGTTCACAAGTGCCAGTCGGCCGACTCCTGAGATTTTCGTGTTCGAATTTCAGATCCGAAGTCTTCAATAAAGCTAAGTACCCTGTTGGGGTTTTTTTCTTGCTCCAGACCGATGTCAGAAAAAGTAAATAATTGTATTTCTTGTGGAAAGCAAATACCTCATAAGGACTTTCATTCTTACTGTATTCCTTGCCTAGGCCCTGATCACAGCGTTTCTGGTTATCGGTTTTGTGCTAGATTTAACCAACGCACTATTAAGTGTCTGTATGATTTTGCTTTAAACTATTTTGGACGCCAATTTAATTATCCAGAAATGTCATCGGATAGCCATCCGACTACCGGAGTTCACAGAAAATGCAAAGAAAAGGAGAGAGATAAACAACCGAGGCCCAAAACCGACGACTAAGCTTCTCCTAAGCCAGTCGCCGGTTCTCAGTGAGGTGCTTTTGCAGCCCCTGATGCCCGCTACTTTAGAGTTGCAGGCCACTACTGACTCCCTCGTGGTGTCTGCCATGCCGCTGAAAACTCAAGGTATTGGAGCCTCGGATACTATTCCCTCAGATGGATCTGGAGCCGCTGAGCAGGCACCGGCTTCTGAGGGTGTATTCAGACATAAACATCTTTACATTAAACCGACTTCAGCTTCAAAGGCCAAGACTAAAGCACCTTCTAAAGCAAAGAAACAAACTCAAGAGCCATGTGGACAGGCCTCTATGCCCAAAAAACAGATGCTCAAAATGGCCAAAGACTTGATTACCTTAATCAGGGGTTCCCATCCCCCTCCTGATAAGAGGCCTAGGCAAGAGACTGACTATGAATCTTCAGATAAGGTTTCTATTTCTTCTGATTCCTCTTCTGATCAGGAATATTCTCTTCCCCCCTATGAGGATTCTGATGCTAAAGAATCTGTACCTTCAGCTTCTCCTCCAGATGACTATTCTTTTGGGGAAACCTTGCATACCATGAGGGAGCATTTCCACTGGGGGAGCCAAGATATTTCAGAATCTAAAAAGCGGCTCAGAGATTTCCTTTTACTTCCTCAACACAGGCCTCTAGCCATTCCACCTGTATTAGACATTGTAGATGATGTGTTTTCGGAGTCTAGTCTTACCCTGACTCCTTACCTCCAGCTCCTGTTAAGCCTGGTAGATATTACAGGGTTCCTGACTCATAAATTCCTTTTTAAAAACCCTGCTGCAGACCCAGAGACTATTTCACATGGACCCAAAGGAGTTAAGGCTTCCGCTACAAAAAGCCCTACCCCCTCGGACAGAGATTCTAGGGCACTGGATAGATGGGGAAAAAAGGTTTACACATCTGCTACCTCGGCTATAAGGGCCTTAAACTGTCAGTTTCATATGCTCAGATATCAGCAACATAATGGCATTGCTTAAAAACTCTGAATGTGCAGAAAACAAGGAAATGCAGGATTTATTGCATGCAGCTGAACAAGTTGGAAAGCATACTTTGCAATGTGGTTTTGATTCTTTGGAGGCTTCCTGCAGGGCCGCAGTTACGGGTTCTGTAATTAGGAGGCATGCTTGGTTAAAGGAACAAAATCTGCCTGATCATGTGAAAGTTAAATTATTAGATGCATTTTTACAGCATGATACTTTGTTTGGTGTTAAGGCAGAAGAGGTGTTAAAGAAAATGGAGGACAAAGCTAAATCTATGCAAACTGTCAAAGATTTTTTTACAAGTACAGCCACCTAGGTTTAGTAGACACTGGCCTACAAAGAAGTGGTCCTTTCCTGTGTCAGACCTCAAAGGGGCAGATCCAGACGCCCTAGAGGCAGATCCCAGGCGCAAGGTTCATACAGGTCAAAGCAATGGGGTGCTTCTACCTCCAAAGTTGGAGAAGACAAATTGCAACCTTACAGGAAACAGTCCCAATGACTTCCCTCTGCCTGCACCAAGCATTTATCTCCTGGCAGCACCCTTAGGGGGAAAATTAGCACTTTTTTTTCTCAAAATTGGCACATTATAACCCAAGACAAGTGGGTTCTAAACATAGTGTCACAAGGCGACAAGTTCCACTTCCATACCCTGCCAAAGGCAAACGGCTGATCAGATCTGCCAAAAAATCAATGGGCAGAGGCACAAAAACAAGTCTCATCCCTCATTGACATGGGGGCCATTCAACAATTACCAGAGCAAGAGCAGGGACAAAGATTTTACTCTACTGTTCTTGGTACCCAGAAAGGACAAAGCCTGGAGACTAATACTGTACCTATCTATTCTGAACACATTCCTGGATATACCAAAATTCAAAATGTTAACTTTGCAGCAGCTTCTGCCCATGCTGGGCAAGAATGCTTGGCTTGTGACTTTAGACCTAAAAGAGGCATACCTGCATGTCCCAATCAGACAGTCATGCAGAAGATACCTCAGATTCAAGGCTGGCTCAATGCATTACCAATTCTCTGCACTGCCCTTTGGCTTATCTACTGCGCCCAGGGTCTTTACAAAGTGCCTGGCACCAGTAATTGCATTCTGCAGACAAAGAGGAATACAAATATATCCTTACTTGGACGACTGTCTAATTCAAGCAGAGAACAAGGACATTCTTCTACAGCATCTGGCGTTTGTGAAAAGACTTCTAACATGCCTAGGGTACACAGTCAATGAAAAGAAATCAAAACTAGTACCCTCTCAAGAGATAATATTCCTGGGTGCAAGCTTAAATGCAACTGCCCAGATGGCTTATCTCACGCCAGACAAACAAAGGCAACTGACTACCTATTTCAAGATGTTGGCAACAAAGGCCCAGTTATCTGCAAGATTCTGCAGGCTTTGGGCTTCATGGCATCCTGCATTCTACTAATTCCATATGCAAGACTGCATATGAGGAAACTTCAATGGTACCTAAAAAGTGTTTGGACTCAACATTGCCACAGCCTGGAGGCAGTGATTACTCTCATTCTCTGCCTGCAATAGGAGTTTCAATGGTGGACGAAGGCCTGTCACCAGAACAAGGGACAGCCATTCACATTACCCCCAGCCAGTCAGACACTAACAACGGATGCATCAGATTGTGCATGGGGGGGCCCACATGCCAGGAAGATGCATTTGGTTGCATCTACATATCAATCAAAAAGAGATGCTAGCTGTTCAAAATGCCCTGACAGCCTTCAAGGACCTACTTCATCTGGGACAACTATTGATAAAGACAGACAACACCACAGTCATGTGGGATATAAACAAGCAGGGGGGCACACATTCTTACCCACTTTGCAGACTAGCCATGACTTTGTGGGACACATCATTGACTTGCCAAGTACATCTGCAGGCACAATTCCTGCCAGAAAAGGAAAATACTCTGGCAGACGAACTAAGCAGAAACCTCATGGATCCCCACGAGTGGCAGCTGGATCCACAAGTCTTCAGCATGATAACAAGGAAATGGGGATGCCCGGACATAGTTTGCCTCCCCTCACAACTACCAACTAAAAAGATTCTGCACAAGGACTTATCACAGACAAGCATGGAAAATGGACGCCCTATCAGTATATGCCTTTCCTCCACTGCCACTCCTCCCCAAGGTACTCCTAAAGGTCAGACAGGAGAAGCCAAAGATGATACTGATTGCCCCAGACTGGCCCCGCCAGTACTGGTATCCAATCCTAAGGAATTTGTCTCAATGCCCAGCTTGGACCTTACCTCAAATACGCCATCTACTGTCCCAGCAAAACAATCAGATCCTGCACAGCCAACTCAGGACTTTAAACCTGGCAGCATGGCAGATAATGGAATCGTACAAAACACACCTCTCAGTAAAACTGTGATGGGTGTCATTTTGGAAGCCAGAAGGCCTAGTACTAGAAAATCTTATGCTGGAAAATGGAAGAGATTCTGTGCTTGGAACCAGGCACAAGGAACTAATACAGCTGTACCAAATATTCCTCAGATGTTCCTATATTTAACTGAGATGCTGGACAAAGGCCTATCTTTTTCATCAGTTAAAATTCATGCCTCTGCCATTTCGGCTCATTGCAATACAGAGCCACCAATCTTTTCTCATCTTTTATTAAAGCAGTACCTCAGAGGAGCTAAAAATTTAAGACCTCCAAGGAGATCACCAATACCTGCATGGGACCTCAACTATGTCTTGGAAAAAACTCACCCTGCCTCCTTTTGAGCCAGCTGCTACTGCTGATATAAAGTTTTTATCTTGGAAAACAGCTCTGCTCCTAGCAATAACTTCTGCAAGACGAGTTTTAGAGCTACAGGCACTCATGGCTGTGGAACCTTTTATCATGTTTTATCCAGACGGGGTTTCTCTGAGGACAAACCCGACATTTATGCCTAAAGTGGTGTCCAGTGTGGCTCTTAACCAAACCATTCATCTGCCAACTTTTTATCCAAATCCACAGAGCAAGGGGGAGAGAATTCTGCATTCCTTGGATGTACATTAGATTCTACTTGGACAGAACCAAAGCTTTCAGGAAGACAGAGCAATTACTAGTGGCATATGCTGCAGGATCAGAAGGAAAGGCCATCTCAAAGCAGACTATTTCAAAGTGGATAGACCACTGCATTTGTTTCTGCTATTATCAACATGGCAAGCCAGTGCCTAAGGGCATTAGGCCACATTCAACCAGAGCTGCAGCCACTTCAGCAGCCTTTCTCAGGGGAGTACCAACCAAAGACATTTTAGAGGCTCCTACTTGGAGTTCAGTGCACACCTTTACAAAGCACTGTCATCTACCACTCTGCTCTACTCTAAATCCAGGGCAGGCTTTGCCACTGCAGCCGCTCCTAATTCTGTTTAGCTCCAGCGTCCCAACCATAGCTTTGGGACTCTACCCAAATGTAATGACTGCAACTGTGAAACACTAAGAACATAGTACAGTTGTGTACACTTACTATAAATGTAGATGTTGGAGTGTATTCACTGTTGCAGTCCAGGTTACCCACCCGCCATCCCCCTGTTTTCTGCTGGAACTTCTCTTTCCTTCTCTGTTTTATACAACCTGTGTGGTGTATTTGCTTGTAGATGAAGGTAAAGTTTAAATTGGCACATGTAATTTTATATGTATAAATTTTGCCTACCCTTTTAAGGGGCACCTGACATCTGGGGCAAGAAAAATTGAAGAAAATGGCGTCGGCTCCTTCTTTTATATACCCCTGATGACCTGACGTCGGGGAAGGGGCGACAGCAGCTGACGCAGGACCCAAGACTTTGGAATTCAGGCCGACTGAGGACAACCTGCCAGCAGGATTATCCAAATGTAATGACTGCAACATTGAATACACTCGAACATCTACATTCATGGTAAGTGTACACAACTGTACTTTCTCATACCTGTCAGACACAACAAGCTGCAGGCAGCCTGGGAGGGACCCTGCAAGGTGGTAAGGAAGGTCAGTGATGTTGACTACATGGTAGAACTGCTAGGCAGGAGCACAAACTGTACAATGTTAACCTGATGAAACTATATCATGATAGGGAGGCCCTTGCGCTAAGTATTTGCAGTACAAGGCAGGAGGAGTCTGAGGGGATCTATGGCTACAGGGAGACAGCCAGCTAAATCCCAAGTTACTGTGTTGGAGCCTAGGGTTGCAGGCATATAATAGGACAGTGCAGCATTGTATTGGGGCCGGTAATGCCAGGGCAGCTGGAATCAGAAGACTGTGTATGGGGTAGTGTATGCCCAGATAGGATCACCTTGTCAAGCAATGTTTCTCAAGGGTCACTTGAGTAACTAGCGTGAGTTTTTGTTTGGGGGGGGGGGTTATCACAAAAGGAAATATTGCCAGCCTCGCTGTCTGGACTGGAATTTTGTAAATATGTCATCGCGAAGGGCTTTTCATCCAGAAAAAAGGAGGTCATTGTCCCACTGTACTCATCCCTCATTAGACCCATTATAGAATACAACGCCCCATTTGGTATGTACCTCTCAAGACATCTGCAACAACTGGAAAGGCCTCAGAAATACCTCACTAAAAGAATCACAGGCCTAAAGCAGATGCCCTATGCTGACCGCCTTAAACTCCAGCTGTACTCTGTCGCATATCGTGTACTCAGAGGCGATCTCTGCTTAACATACAAGGCCATGTCAAACCCAGAGCTGGTGGATATGCTACACTTAAAGAAATCCCAATCCCTCAGAGCTACATGCTCCAGGGATCTAAACCTTGTCATCACAATAAACAAAACATGCTGGAGGGATAGGTTCCTGACCCAGAGACTCCCCAGACTCTGGAATAAATTGCCCATACATGTCAAGCAGAGTGCCTCTTTGGACCTCTTCAAGAGGAACCTTGACGATTGGATGGGAGAAAAGAAATTCACCCCAGGGATCACGTCAGTCGCCCTGCTAGACAGGGGTCCAGGAAAGTAAATTAATGTGGGAAGAAATAGCCAGGGAATTGTTATGGCTAGGCTTGTATAGGCCCTGGGGCTGATAGCCTAGTACCAACCTATGAACCCAAGTTGTGAATATTAATATGATTTATATAGAAGTGTGACAGATGGCGATACTGCCAGCATAGCTGTCTGGAATTTTGTAAATGGTTGTGTCATTTATGAATATCAGCATGATTCATATGCTTGTGTTACAATGTATTAAAACTGTATGTCATATAAGATGGTTTGTACAGACGTGCAGAAGAGATATTTTGTAAAATACTGAGCAGAAATGTATATACAGCATTGTAACTGTGTAGATGTATTTTAACAATGGGGACTGAAATGGAAGTTAACTTCAGAAGAATAGCTAAAAAATTAACATTTCTTTTATTGTGTGCTTATAAAGTAATGTATCTTTCAGTTTCAGTGCAACAGGAGACTTAATGTGTAGAACTTGTCTTTAAATGTGAAGGAATGCAGATTTATTTTACGACTTCCACCATTAGCCAAAAGAGCTAAGGTCTGTGTGATTTTGGAGGTAGATGCTAAAATCAATGACTGTGAGCCTTGGAACTGATAGTCAGATGACGAGAAGTGATGTCATGCTGCCAGCTACTCCAGCAATAATATTTGAAATATTTGTGAACTGTCTGGGAGAGAGAGACTGTGCATTTTGTATTTTGTCTTTGACCTGACAGCATCAGCTGGAAGACCCACTCGCCACACCTGTCTTGCCTGACTCTGTAAGTTAAGTAGGGTACAGTAATTTCTCTTGGATACAGACAGGAATATAGTGAAGTATAGCTTAGATGTTTTCTTTATTTATTTGAGACTGTCCTGCAGTGTTTTAATGTTTCCTGTGATTTTGAACTCTGATGTAACTGTGATTATATTTACCGAGTATTTTCTTGTTCTTTTATTAAATATATTTAAACCTTTCATTGTGGCTGATATTTGTGAGACATATTTAAGCTCTGAGAGTATTTGCATATGTATTTGGTGACACTGTGTGGGCCACTCCTGATAGCCTTTCTCTTGGTCAAGCATCCATTTGGATTAATAGTAAAAAAATACACAGCAAAGCTTGGACACCCTTTGTTAAGGGCCTTAAAGTAGCTGATAAAGAGTTGGCTGGTGGCAGTGATAACTACCTTATAGTTTGGACTGAAAGGGCATAGCTACTAAACCTGTGCCAGCCTTTCCCAGGTGTGTGTGTGTGTGTGTGTGTGTGTGTGTGTGTGTGTGTGTGTGTGTTTATGTATAAATCAAATCTGAAAGTGTGTGTGCGTGTGTGTCAGCTACTTGGGCAGGGACACGAAGCACTGGCTTGACAGAGGGGGTGCTGGAGGTCTTGGCTTGGCCACTCGGCTGAAATCTCAACTCTTATAGCTGTGCCAGTGGGGAGTCTTATTGGTGATCTGGAGAAAGAGGGAGAAACCAGCCACAGACTGACTGATCTCTGTGTGCTCTTAAAATTGCACTTTACTGTGTGTGTACTTGTCCTTCCTGTGTATACATCCCCCACTGTTGCCAGTGGTGAGGATTGAGGCTCCATGAATACTGGGCCAGTGGTGGGATGTCACAGTTATGATGAGCCATACGAGAAATATGAGGCATAAATCTGGGCATTCTGCTAAGTTCTGGACATTTGAGAAGTTTGTTTGCAAGATTCCGTCCTGATGTGCGGACTCTTGAGAAGTAAGAACTTCTGAGGATATCTGATCTGCTCTGTTTATGCAGACCTGTACAGCAGAACGAGCTCAGTGCCATACGAGAAATATGAGGCATAAATCTGGGCATTCTGCTAAGTTCTGGACATTTGAGAAGTTTGTTTGCAAGATTCCGTCCTGATGTGCGGACTCTTGAGAAGTAAGAACTTCTGAGGATATCTGATCTGCTCTGTTTATGCAGACCTGTACAGCAGAACGAGCTCAGTACCCAAGAGAGACTCTGGTAGAAGGGTAAGTCATTCTATTGGCAAAATTTTCTTGCCCTGTAACATGTAATGTAGTCTGAAATGTTTAGTGGAACTATAATTATTTTACATTAAAAATAGTCACAACCTTACTAAATACTACTACACCTTTTATTAATAAGTATGATGTCGCTTGCACTCTGTATACAGTAACAATTGTAAGTCACCAGAGACAAATCAGATGTATGTGTCTGCAGTGGTTTTTGTGAGTTTGGCTAAATTAACAAATTTTATCTGTTGCTGTTAGGCCCCCCCAAGTTAACTAGTTTTGTAGCAGCTGCTGTGCACCATATACTGCAGAATATAACCTGCAAATAGCCAGTATTTGCAGTTTATTGCAAGCCACACCTGTATCATTGGTTAGTGAGTACTTGGGAAGGACGTATGCAAGCACTTCTCTAGCTCTATTCCACCCACCCCCATTGTGTTTAATAAAGGACGTACACAACTTTGTAGGAACTGTTTTATGCTTACTGAAAAAACACACTACTTATTGTTCACAATGAGACCGTAATGTATGCTTAAGGGAAAATTCTCGGCATTTAAGGACCTTGCTAAACTGCAGCCTTTTCTTTGGATCTCGCAGTTAAGTTCTGGACTCATTGACTAATGTGTCTAGAACAGCACTCGGACAGTTCTATAAATCCTGCCTCACACGTGAAGGTTCATCTGAAACCTAAGTGGGCAGTGTCATTTTCACTTGAGAATCATGCCCAAAAACCTGCATTAAGTGGACAAGGGATAAGTTATGGTGCCTTATCCTCCTGGGACCAAGATAAAGAGATGTGTCAAGGGTACTACAAATATTACAGGGTACTGGGAATGACTTTAGCCAAGTTGATGCAGAAGATTAAGGTGCCATTAATGAGCTGCTTCCTGTGGTCCAAGATTTGATTCCCTCAGCCTCCATTACTCAACCGTGTGACTCTGAACGGGTTACTTAACCAGATGGTGTTCCTGGGCTGAATCTGAAAAAGGTCCATGTACATCAGTGCTCTACTTTTTGTAAACAGATGTAAATAAAATTATTCATGTGGAAGCATCTTCTGTGGTGCATTCCACTCTGAGGAAGATGTAGAGTGACTTAGCAGCACTTTCTTGACTTAGCAGCACTTTCTTGACTTAGCAGCACTTTCTTGACTTAGCAGCACTTTCTTGACTTATCCCTACATCATGGTGGGCTTGCATGTGTGTGTTTCTGCCTTTACCAAAGATGTCCTGTCATAGTGATGTAAAGAAAAGGTGTAGCCTTTAATTGTTTGCTTTATAGCTGCCACCTGTCATGTGAGGGATTTATTGTGTGTCTGCATGGGCATTTGCTATCCTGTTTTTGCAGCTGATGACTGTTGTCTCCCTTGAAGGGAGTACACTTCTTGATTAGGAAGTTTGCTGCCCCTTAGTGCATTTATTAGGTATAGTAAAATGAATGGGCTTCTTGGGTTAGCACCTTTGAAAAGTAATGAGGTAAGGGTAGCTTTGCTCTTTGTCCAGATTTGGAATAACTGTCCGTCTTACTGCCACCAAATTACAGGCCTTAATACCTTCCACTCCTTTAGCACTGCCAGACTGATGGTGCGTGTCCATCTGTATTTGTAATGGTCTTAGCAGAAAGGCCATTCAACATGAACCATGAAAGAGAGGAAACTGGAACCTTTGAAACCATGATTAACTATGAATATCACATAGTTAGCTGTTCTGATGTCCCTTCTGTGATCCCTAAAAGTTGATGAATACCTTATTGATCTAGAGAAATTGAAAGTTACATACTTTATGTAACAATAACTCTAGGTTGGCAGTCAGTTCACTTTACTATTGGCCAGTATGACATAATCTGGCTGTTGAAACCTTCTCAGAATAGCAAGTCCTTTCACATTTACTCATGGTGCTGTACTGCAGTGGACCCATTTCCCAATCTCTGAAGTATGTCTTTGCAGAATCCTAAACATGTAGTTATATCCAAGATCTCCTGCAGAACTACTGGTAGGATCATGGGATCATAAGTTACTAGGTTAATGGCCCTGGGGCCCTTTCAAGCCTAGCCAAGAGTTTATCCCCAAAAAAGAAACCTCAGTCAGCACCTGTCTACCCCTTCAGTGAGGGACTCGGGTGGAACCCCTGGGACAAATTTGTGGTTTCCCATCCACTCATCAATGTGGCACTTGAAGAAGGTCGGCAAGGTACTCTCGCATGTAGGGGAAGTCTATTCCAGAGATGGGGCAGCTGCTAGTAGACTAACCTGCTTCTCCAGTAGGTTTTGTTGATGTTGCGTATTAGATTTAGGCATTTCGAGTGGGTTTTGTGGGAGGAGGTAGACTTCTGGAGCATCTCTAGTAGGGCAAGGTCTGATATTGCCTTGTAGGCGAGATACAGATCACCTCTGAGCAATCTGTAAGATACCGAGTAGAGTGATAGTGATTTCAGCCTGTCCACATAGGACAGGTGTTGGAGGCCATGGATTCTCTTTGTGAGATATTTCTGTTGCCTTTCCAGCTGGTGCAGGTGTTTGGAAAGGTACATACCAAACAGGGTGTTGTACTTGATTATTAGCCTAATGAGGGAGGAGTACAGAGAGGTAATAACCTCCTTTTTTCCTGGATGCAATCCCTTTACTTATGAGATGAACCAAATAAAAGGCTTTTCTGACCACTGCTGCTACGTGGTTGTCGAATGTGAGATTGTTGTCAACCTGAGTACCCAAGTCTCTCACCACAGGTTGTGTGCTTAGGAGGTTGCCGTTGTTGTGGTAATCAATAGGGGGCATGTTTTTTGCCAAATGGTATGATAATAACTTTTTTTTTTATTTTAACTTAAGACCATGACTTTGGCACCAATCATTTGTTGTTGAGAGACCCTCTTGCAGTATGTTAACATCATTGGGGAGTCAGTGACAGCACTCAGTTTACAGTCCGCAAACTTGTCAGCCACAGGCCTTTTGTCTTTACCTGGACCTCTAAGAAGTAGGTGCCAAACAGTAGGGGATGTCCTTCATGGATGCATCTGCAGTCATAACAAGTGGGTTGTCCTGTCGTCAGGCAGCCCTGCAGTCGGCCGGATTCCAAAGTCCGGGTCCCTGATGTCGACTCACCCGACGTCATCTCTGTTGGTCTTGGTATAAAAGCATCAGCCGACGCCATTTTCCTCCGTCTTTCTTGCCGTGGCGAAAAAAGCTGTTCGCAAGTGCCGGTCGGTCGGATCCAGAGATTACTTCTACCGAATACTACTTGAAGACTTCTAAAGCTAAGTACCCGTTGGGGACTCTTTCTTGCCTCAGCCGATGTCAGAAAAAGTTAACAATTGTTTAACCTGTGGGAAACAAATACCTCATAAAGATTTCCACTCTTACTGTCTGCCTTGTTTAGGCCCAGCCCACGCGTAGCAGCCTGTTCGCCTGTGCCTCTTTCAACCGAACGCTTAGGCGTCGGTCGGAGTTTGCAGAACAGTTTTTCGGTTCTGATTTTGCGTACATTATGCCGTCGGATCCTCCGACTACCCCAAAAAGCAAAGATAAAGACCGACACTCGCGGTCCGCGGTTTCGCGAAACCACGGTAAAGCAAACGCGACTGTCTCGGTTTCGCTGAAACAGAAAACTGCTCAAAGTACAGCTGAACCTATTCTTACAACTGAGGCCCCTGCTACAACTCTTGAATCGACCTCAGAAATTTTACCCACTACGGTGGTTGACTTATCAGACACCATCCCTTGGATGTCTCTACCCCAGCACGTGGTGCTGCTAGGCCTCCAGCTGCTATGTCCATTAAGGCCTTCGCCAGGGCTAAAGCAGCCAAGACTACTAAATCAGTGCCTGTTAAACTCCCACATCCAGGCCCCCTTCTAGTTCTCAAATGCTTTCTTTGGCAGAAGATTTAATTTCTTTAATTAGAGGATCTCAGTCTCACCCAGACAGGGCCTCTCAGCCCCCAGAGAAGAGACTTAGGGCAGAGCCCCCTGAGCCAGTGTCTTCTGATGATTCTGCTGCTGAATCAGACATAACTGACCAGCCTGAGGCTCCCTTCTCCGATTTTGAAGATTCTGATGCTGAAGAATCCATTCCAGCTGCTTCCCCACCAGAAGAATTCTCCTTTGAAACCTTGCATGCCATGCGGGGACAGTTCCAATGGCAGCAACAGGATTTTTCAGGCTCCAGAAAGAGACTTAGGACTTTTCTGCACCTCCCACAGCACAGGCCCTTAGCTATACCTCCTGTTCTCTCTGTGGTGGATGATGCTTTCAATGATGTTTGCTCCGCTCCAGATTCTTTACCCCAGCCCCTGCCAAACCAGACAGATTTTACAGGGTGCCAGATACTCATCACCACCTTTACAAGGCCCCACTTGCAGACCCAGAAACTATATCCCAGGGTCCCAAGGCAGTAGCGCGACCACAGCTAAAACCCTATTCCTTCTGAAAGGGAAGCAAGGTCACTAGACAGATGGGGTAAAAAGGTCTACACTTCAGCTACTCTCTCAGCTAGAGCTTTAAACTGTCAATTTCACATGATACAATACCAAGAGTTTATGCTTGATCAGTTAACTAAAAAACTAACCACTGATGAATCTCTTGATAAGAAATATGTATTAGAGATGGTAAATAACATACAACAGGTTAGCAACCATTCCTTAAAATGTGGCTATGATGCACTGGAGGCTTCATTTAGATCAGCCATGACAGGCACAGTGATAAGAAGGCATGCATGGCTAAAGGAACAAGCTTTACGGATCATGTTAAAGCTAAGTTGCTGGATGCTCCTATGGACAAGACAAGTTTGTTTGGTACACCTGCCCAGCAGGTTATGAAGAAAATGGAAGAAAAGGCAAAATCTGTTCAAACTGTTAAAGATTTCTTGCAGGTTCAACCCCCAAGGTTTAGCAGGAACTGGCCTGCCAAAAATTGGTCCTTTCCTGACTCCACAAAATTTCAAAGGGGCAGGAATAGGCGTTCCAGAGGCAGAAACCAATCCAGAGGAGTTGCCTACAGAGGACGACAGTGGCAAGGTAACAACAGAGGCACAGACACAGCCACTGCCACTACATCAGCACAACCACAGTGACTTAATCCTAAATCCGCCTACCAGGGAACAAATAGCAGCTCCTCTAGGCGGAAGTTAATCTTATTTTCAAAGAACTGGCACTACATAACAAAGACAAGTGGATTTTACAAACCATAGATCAAGGTTACCGGTTTCACTTCCACACTTTACCAGTCAAAGAGGAATGCCAAATCTACCTCCAAATCAAAAACAGAGGCTCCGCCAGATAATGGAGTTAGCAAACATGAGAGCTGTGGAAAGAGTGCCAACAGCAGAACAAGGAAAGGGGTTCTACTCCAGACTATTCCTAGTTCCAAGAAAGGAAAAAGTTGGAGACCAATTCTCGACCTGTCCACCTTAAATACATACATCATTGTCCCAAAATTCAAAATGCTGACCCTACAGCAACTTCTTCCCATGCTGTGCAAGGAGTCTTGGCTGGTAACTCTAGATCTCAAGGAGGCATACCTGCACGTCCCCATTCGACCAATCTGCAGAAGATACCTCAGATTTCTTGCAGGATCAGAGCACTATCAATTCTCAGCATTGCCCTTTGGCTAATCTACTGCCCAGAGTACTCACAAAATGCCTGGCATCAGTAATCGCCCATTGCAGACTACAGGAATTCAAATTTACCCATACCTGGACGACTGCCTGCTACAAGGGGACAACAAAAGCAAGCTGACAACAGATTTACAAAGGGTCATTTACTTGCTACAAGGACTGGGATACACAGTCAATTTACAAAAGTCAAGGCTGATACCATCCCAAACAAGGACATTCTTGGGCGGAATTGGACACAGTACAACAAATGGCATTCCTGACTACAGAAAAACAAAAAGAACTTCCTCTTTACTTCTTGGCACTAACAAAACTGAACAAGTTAACAGCAAGAAAAGTTCTGCAGGCCTTGGGCTTCATGGCATCATGCATAATCTTGGTCCCATTTGCCAGACTACATATGAGAAACTACAGTGGTACCTAAAGAATTTATGGTCCCAACACAGACACAGTCTAGAAACAGAAATCCCACTAATTCCATGCTTAAAACAGGAGTTCCTATGGTGGGCTCAGGCATGCCAGTCAAACCCAGGCCTACCCTTTCAGATGTCAACCAAGCCAGACCATCACAACAGGCGCTTCAGACCTAGGATGGGGGCCCACATGCTGGACAAATGCGTGCAAGGATTGTGGACACAGGATCAACTTCACCTGCACATCAATCTAAAAGAAATGCTGGCAGTAAAACTGGCAATCCAAAAGTTCAAACCATTTCTCAAAGAGGGCCAGTTGATGATAAGGACAGACAACACCACAGTCATGTGGTACATCAACAAACAGGGAGGCACTCATTCATACCCCTATGCAGAATGACCTTGGAGCTGTGGACCCTGGCACTCAGCTACAACATTCAGTTACAGGCAATATTTGTACCGGGAAAGACAATACTCTAGCAGACATATTAAGCAGAACCACTTCGGATGCCCACGAATGGAAGCTGCACCCGGACATCTTCAAGACCATCTCGAAGAAATGGGAATGCCACAGATAGACCTATTCGCATCACCTCTCAATCACCAGCTCAAAAAATTCTGCACAAGGACATTCCACCCACTAGCATGGAAAGTGGACTCACTCTCCTTCAACTGGAAAGGCCTAACAGCATATGCATTCCCACCTCTTCCTTTGATACACAAGGTACTACTAAAATCAAGGAAGAACGTCCAAGGATAATCCTGATAGCTCCAAACTGGCCAAGACAACACTGGTACCCACTACTGAAGAGCATGTCTCGGAACAATATGTGGCCAATACCCCTGATGCCTTTGATGTTAACTCAGAACAACTACAGCATCATACATCCAAACCTAAAAACGCTGCAACTGACTGCATGGAACATCACATAGCAGCAGCTAATCCAGAGATTTCCCAAAGAGTTAAAGACATTATTCTGGAAGCACGCAGACCTTCAACAAGAAGGAACTATGCTGGAAAATGGAAAAGGTTTGTCATTTGGAGTACGGAAAGAGGAAAAGATGTGTCAAACATAGATATGCCTAACATTCTGGAGTATCTGGCCGAACTTCTTCATTCAGGCCTGTCCTACTCCTCCATCAAGATACATGCATCAGCTATTTCAGCAGAATACAGCTTTGATCCACCTGTTTTTTCGCACCCTTTGCTCAGGCAGTTCCTCAGAGGAATCAAGAATGTAAAACCTCCAAGGAAACCACCATTACCAGCTTGGGATTTAAACTTTGTGCTAGAAAAGTTGACACTATCACCCTTTGAACCAGCAGCAACAGCAGACCTACAACACCTGTCATGGAAAACTGCTTTCCTACTGGCAATTACTTCAGCAAGGAGGGTTTCAGAACTACAGGCCTTAATGGCAGTGCAACCCTTCCTAATCTTCCACCAAGATAGAGTGTCCATGAGGACTAATCCTACATTTATGCCCAAGGTGGTATCCAGAGTGTCTTTAAACCAGGCAATCCACCTACCTACCTTCTTTCCCAACCCACAAAACAGAGGGAAAGAATACTGCATACCTTGGATGTACATAGACAGCTACGCTACTACTTGGACAGAACAAAAATAGCAGAAAGACTGACCAACTTTTGTAGCCTATGCAACAGGAAGGGAAGGAAAAGCTATTTCCAAACAGACAATCTCCAAATGGATAGGAAATTGCATACGATACTGTTACTCCTTCCATGGAAAACCAATTCCACAGAACATAAGACCTCATTCTACAAGGGCAACAGCCACTACCACAGCCTTCTTACGAGGAGTGGCAACCAAAGACATTATTGAGGCGGCTACTTGGACCTCCGTGCATACATTTGCCAAGCATTATAATTTGCCTCTATATTCCAGATCCCGAGCAGGGTTTGCCACTGCTGTACTGCAAGGGATCCTAAACACACCATAATCTACTTTTATCCTCCTCCCCTAGTTGGCTATGGTATTCTACCCACTTGTTATGACTGCAGATGCATCCATGAAGGACATAGTACAGTTTTGTACCTACCATAAATGTAGATGTCCGAACTGGATAGCATCTGCAGTCAGGATTACCCTCCCTTCATGCCCTCTGTGGTACTCCTAGGGTGTTTACCCTCCTAATAGCTAGCTGTTGGGGGGGAGTCTTTTATGGTGTATTTGTTTGTATATATGTATATATATGCTTATTGCTGTGTTGACCTCTATCTATTTGGAAACATTGGCATCTATCCAAATTTTTAGCCTGCAAGAGGGCTACTGGCATCTGGGGCAAGAAACACTGAGGAAAATGGCGTCGGCTGATGCTTTTATACCAGACCAACAGAGATGACGTCCGGTGGAGTGCGACATCAGCGAAGCGGACCCGGACTTTGGAATCCGGCCGACTGCAGGGCTGCCTGACGACAGGACAACCCACTTGTTATGACTGCAGATGCTATCCAGTTCGGACATCTACATTTATGGTAGGTACAAAACTGTACTTTCCAGGACAGATCTTTGGGAACACCACTAGTGATAGGTCTGCTGTCAGAGGTGGAAGTGCCTATTTTGACCTTGTGGGTCCTATCGGTGACCCAGTTGGCCACCCACCTGATGAGATAGGGATTTATATCAAGTTATGTTTGCTTTTAGATTGATGCCCGAGTGGGGGGTTGTGTTAAAGGCCTTGGCCAAGTCAAGGTAAGCTGTTTGTATTGACTTTCCCTCACCCAAGACCTTGGTGACTGTCTCAGAGAAATCAACCAGGTTCAACAGGTAAGATCTGCCCTTGACAAATTCGAATTGGGTGGGGTCAAGTGCTTGGAGATTGCCTATGTGCTTATTTATGAGATCCATAATAATACGCTCCATAGCTTTACAGATCAGACTTGTCAAGCTAATGGGGTGATAGTTTCCAGGGTCAGTAGTGGCAACACCTTTGTGCAAGAAGATGACAATGGCAGTTCTCCAGTCTGCTGGAATGAAGCCTGTACTTAGGCTGTGGGTGAATAGGGTACTTAATGGTGAAGTTAGTTCTTGCTGGAGATGATACAGAATACAGCCTGGGATCAGGTACCATGGAAGCTGTGTTATTTGCCTTGTACAGCACCTTTAAAACTTTATCTACAGAGATGTGAGGTGCAGGATAAGTATCACGGATGTCGAATGGGCCTTTGTGGGGGGTGGGGATGAAGTTTGCACTGAACCTAAGTCAACAGGATCAGTGTAAGTTATACCATTAAGTACTAATTCAGAACAAACCTGGGGTTTGCCATGGAGGTTCCTGATTATAACTGAAGAAGGATTTGTGGTTTTCCTTTGTTTTGGAGGCTAGTTTCAGTTCATAATTGGCTTTGGAGGTTCTCACTAGTTTTCTAATTTGCTTGTTGAGGCTGAGGAAGAAGTTTTTCCATTTTGAAATTTGTTCCTTTTTACCCCTTGGACAACAGTTTCTTCCTTTTGTTGTAATGCCTGTTGATAGAGGATGTACACCAGACAAGTTTGTGTTTCCCTGTTGATAGAGGATGTCCACCAGACAAGTTTGTGTTTCCTTGAGGAGCAGGTTTTAGTTCTGTTGGGTATGGCTGAGTCCATGCAGTTGTACAGGTGCTTGTATACTTGTACAGTTCAGCATAGTTGTCTACATTCTCTGAGAGGGGTGGTGGTGGTGTGAAGGTACTGATACCTACCCTTGGGAGGTTGTAGTCAGCTTTTGAGAAGTTTTTTAGCCTGGTTATGGCTGGGTGGGATAGAAACTTCAAATGACACAGACCTATGATCTGATCTCACCAGGGAAGAACGTACTATAGGAGTGGGGCAACGGTCACCCATGTTGGTGAGAACCAAGTCCAGAATGTTCTCACCTTATTGGGGATGAGACAAGTTGGTCTAGTGCATCAGAACTGATGAAGTCAAGGAATCGTTTGGCGAGTGCATTAGTGCAGGAATAATTCACCCAGTCTATGGTGGGGTAGTTGGTCACCAAGGATCAGGGTGTAAGTGGGTACCTTGATGGAGTCAAGTAGGTCAGGGTAGGAGGAGTGGGTATCCTGAGTCATGGAGGGTGGTTTATAGCTGGCTATAACTTAGATGGGTGTCTTGCCAACTGTCAGTTGCACCTGGAGTAATTCTAGTGCATCATGCTGGCAAACCAGTTTGGAGGTCTGCCTGTTCTTAATGAAAATAGAAACTTCACCACCCTTAGTTTTCCCAACCTCTTGTTGGGGTCAGAATGTGTAGCATGAGGTATAACCTGGCAAGGCAGGGGTGCTGTCCAAAGCCCTGAACCAAGTTTCTGTGACCATGCAGACGTCGGCATCTTCCAGTGCAAGGAGAGCCTCCAGTGAGTGCATTTTCAGGTTGAGGCTCCTAGCGTTAAGCAGCATGACCTTCGGTTTGCTTTTTGACAGATCTTTTATGTTGGAAGATTTGTCTTTGTGACATTGCCTAAAAAGACACAATGGGGGAGACAAGAGCCTTGGCCAGAATCTGGAATCCCAGGGGTGACAGGTGGAGGCCATCTCTTGCAACCATCGAGGCCCGTCAGCCATGTCATCCCAGGCAGACAGATACTGGATCCCCTTGGAAAGACACCAGAAACTAAGCCAATTGTTTATTTTCAGTTGATTTTGTGGTATCATTCTTGGAGAAGGTAGGATGCTGCTTAGTGCTAGGGCCATACCTGCCTGGGGCACACACTCTTGAGAGCTGTCATGTCTCTCTTCATATAGTCCAGGGAGGTGCATCTCAAGTCATTCACATCAACATGTACAATGACATATACTTGTACCTGTTGTGGACAGTCTTAAGTGCATGCTTGATGTGGTGGATTCTGGCACCTGACAGACAACTGACCAGTTGAAGGAGAAGGTCCTTGTTGAGCCTGGTGAGGGGGGACATTGGTGTGTCTAACAATTGAGTCGCCAAAAACTAGTATGTTTAGTTTATTGATGTGATGTTGCCCTATCTCACCTTCATTCTGTACTGGTTGGGTTTGGAACTGATTCTCAGTTCCAACTCGACCTTTTACAAAAGCTCAAGGTCTTCAACTAGCTCATGGCTTACACCCTATCCCATGATGCCCTAAGTAACTCCCCAAATCTTAATTGCCGCTAAACAAGATCAGGTGCTTCACACTGGCTCTGGTTAAGTGACTTCTCTTCAATTCTGTTTTCCTGTCAAATTTAGTAGATGATCTTCTTGTTTCACTGTTGCAGTCCTCACATATGGGTTATCCGGCTTCTGGTAGCCCTCAGTCAGCCTGAATACCAGAGTCCTTGGTATATGACGTCAGCTGCTGCCGGTTGTAAAGCTGATGTCAGTACGTCAAGTATAAAGGGAGGCAGCCGACGCCATTTCCCCAGTCTTTCTTGCCACGGAGCCCGAAGCAGATGCAATTTGCACTAGTACCGGTCAGCCGTTTACCTTCATTTTGCTTTCCAACTACGAAGTTGAAGAAGCTTTCAGATAAGTACCCCGTTGGGGATAGTCTTTTCTTGCTTTAACGAATGTCAGATAAAGTTAATATTAATAACTGTCTTGCCTGTGGAAAACAGATTCCGCACCGTGATTTCTATTCCTGTTGTATAACTTGTTTGGGCCTTGAGCATGACGTCCCTAACTGCGATCTCTGTGCTTCGTTTAACCCGCGTACCATACTCCATAGAGCTAAGATTTTGTATAAGCATTTCAGAGTCTGGCCTAAGTTTATCGGTATGGTGTCTTCTGGTCTCCCGACTTTGGATATACCTAGGAAACGCAAAGACAAGGACCACGACAGGCCTTGGGTTAAATCTACTGACTATGCACCAGTGAAATTGGTCGACAGCACAGCGGTAGTCAGTGAGGCGCTTTTGCAGCCCCTGCAGTCTGCAGATTTTCAGCCGCAAGCCTCTGCTGAGACCTTTATGGAGTCCGCTATATGCCGCAGGCTGCTATTTAGGTTCATAGGTTCATAGGTTTATACTAGGCTATCTGCCCTAAGGCATTTATAAGCCTAGCCCAAAGTTTTGTGGCTTGCGCCACCCCTTATAGGAAAAAATACTGTGCCCATTAGTTTGTTGTGCCTCTGTCCAGCAGTGACACAGAGATGATTCCCAGGGTAAACCTACGATGTTAAGTTGTCAATCTCGCCTTCATTCTTGCTTGATGGGTTCGGAGCCGATCCTCTGCTCTGACTCGGCACTTGCTAAGCTCGAGAGTCACTTTTACCAGCTCGAGGCAGCCCCATATCCCATGATGCAAGGCGGTAAGTACCCAGATCTCGTTTGCCGCTTCGCTGATGAGGTCCTCCTTTTACCAGCTCCTGGCAAGTGATTTATATATTACTGTTTTTGCCCCTTTTTTCACTTAAAACTTATATTTAACAGTTTTAGTTCAGATTTAGTCCCTTTTCTGACTAGAATTTCCCTCACTTCTTAATTTTTTTTTTAGTCAGGCCTTCTCCCCTCCCATCCCCCCCCTTGTTAGGGTGTGTGTGTGTGTATGTGAGAGGTTAGTGATTTCTTTAATTTTGGGATAATTGTTTCTTGGGCTGTGTTGTGTCTGTGTTTTTTTCTGCAACTATGTCCAAGGAAAGGGTCTCAGGCTTTAAGAAGTGTGACTCGTGCTGTCAGAAGATGTCTCTGACAGACGGTCACACTTCTTGCTTATACTGCCTGGGACCTCTCCACCTGCAGGACTCCTGTGCAATATGTCATTCTTTTAGCCAGAGAGTTCTGCAGGAAAGGAGAAATAAATTGATTTTGAGGGGCCTTCTTAGACCGGAGGGCTCTCCGGCTAAGTCGGCCCCGACTAAGACTTCCAAGTCTTCCAAGGCCCAGGCTTCTGTCTCTAAGCCTGCGGCCTCGGTTCTGACTCTTTCAGAGTTGAGATCGGCTCCGGCTGGAGCCGATCCTAATTTGCACAAACCCTCGGCACCGATGGCCATCGATGCCGATACTGGTTCAGTCACATCGGTGTCGGCTCCGACTGGCTCCGACCACCATGTGGCTCAGGCTTCGGTGTCGGCGCCGATCGGCTCCGACACCGTTACTTTTATGGCTGTATCGGCTCTGGCCGGAGCCGATACATCGAGACCTTCTGTCGGTGCCGAAAAGTTGTCTGCTCCGACAGCATCCATGGTTTCGTCGGCTCCGATGGCTCCTTCGAGGAAGAGGTCAAGGTCCCCTTCCTTGGAACCGATACTTTCGGATCCGGCCTCTCCATCGGAGCCGATCATCCAGGTCATCCAGGCTTTCTGACCATGATTTAGAGAGGGTGGTCAGTAGATTATTAAAATCACAGGCACTGGCCCAGATGCTACATAGTCCGTCTCAGCAGACGACTATTAGTCCACACCCCCTTGCAGTTCCTCCTTCGACTCTACCTCAGAGTTTGGAGCTGGAGTCTTCGGGAATGGTTTCTGCTATGGCTGAGGGACAGATACCCCCCCCCCTCCTGCTCCCTCAGCCTCTACTCTTATCTCCTCTTCGAGACCTTCCTTAGAGGGATTCGGTGGTCGGGCTTCCCTGGTCTCCTCCGAGGGGGTGAGTGGCATCGGACCCTTGTCCGACCCCACTCTTCCCCTTGGAGCCTCGGCCTTGGTGAGCTCTGCTCCGACATCGGCCTCGGAGCCTTCCTTTTCGGTGGGCCCTGGAGTTCCTGGTTCTTCGGAACGGGTTCTCTCGGACCTCCCTGGGAGGGGAGCCTTCGAGGTGATGAAGAGTGTGCTAGCCACTGGACTTAGCCAGCAGTCTGTTCCCTTAGCTCCTCCCTCTACGGTGCCTGTCGATATCTCTGCCATCTCTCTTGCTCCCGGACCCAGAGATCCTCCGCCTCAGGTTTACCCACTGGGAAGAACCCCCTCTTCCGAGGATTCTCCTGATCAGTCAGGGGATCCTCCGCGCAAGAGGACCTGTAAGAGGAAACACGTAGACTCCCCTTCAGATACCGACTTAGATGAGTCGGAGGGATCCCCAAGATCCCCCTCTGAAGATGTCTCCTTTTCAGACATCCTAGAACTCCTTAAACAGAGGGGAAACTGGCCCTCCAATAATCCCTCTGAGGATGAGTCTGTATACCTGGAGGCGTTTGGATCTCGGCCCTCCACCTCCTGGGTGTCTCCACCTTCGACCCCTTATGCAGGTTATCGCTCGAAAGGCTTGGGCTGCTCCTGACTCTGTAGAGCCAGTTCCTAGGAGGCCTTCTAAATTTATTACTGCCCCTTCGGACAAGCAATTTCTCACAAAAGGTGTCTCTGCTGATGCCATGGTGGTGGCTGCCACTAAGAAGGAACTTGCAGATCCTTCCGTACCTGTCCATCCTCCTAATAAGGACTCTAGGACCATGGATAGGTATGGTAAGTGGATGTTCTCTTCAGCGACCTTTGCTATGCGCTCGCTGAACTACTTATGTCACTTCACCAGACTCCAAAGGGATATCCTTAAGGAGCTAGGTGAAGTAGTACAGGATCCCACAGCTGCAGGGGCTCAAGAAAAAATTGCTTCGCAGCTAGGAACCCTTAATTCTATTGTTAACTCCTCCATGCGACTGATATCATATGCAACAGATGGAGCGAGTAGGGCCGCAGGTACAGGTGTGGCTCTTAGACGCCAAGCCTGGATGCGGCTCTAATTTTGCAGATCCCTTTAAGGCGTCCTTCACTAACTCTCCCTTTGATGGGTCAGCTTTGTTTGGCCCTCAAGTGAAGGAAACATTGACCAGGTGTGAGCAGGACGGCAAGACTCTTTCTGCCGTAAGGGTCCGTTTTTCCACCCCTTCTAGGCCTTACCCTAAGGGACAGAAGGGTGGCAAAATGTGGTTCCGCAAATCCCAAGGAGTCACGCCGGATTCACATGGTCAATTTACCCCTAGAGGCAGAGGGGGTAACAATAACAGACGCTGCTCTAGAGGCAGAGGGGGTCCACAAAATCAGGGAAGCAGAGAGCCTCTCTCTGACTAGCCCTTTCAGCATCCCTGAGATGTTGCCCGACTGTCCATCCTTGGAGGCAGTCGGTGGAAGACTATCGCTGTACCCAGAAGCTTGGCTTTCCCTAACTCAAGACAGATGGGTACAGTCGATCATATCCGAGGGTTACAAAATTCCTTTCGAGGAAACTCCCTTTTCTCACTCAAATTCCCTTCCAGATGTTCCGCCCAGTCTAAGGGAAATTGCAGAGTTAGAAGTTTTAAAACTTCTGCAAAAAAGAGCCATTCAGCCAGTTACAACAGATCATTCAGAGCCGGAATCTACTCAAGATTCTTTTTGGTCCCCAAAAGGCGGGAGACTGGAGACCAATATTGGATCTCAGCAGACTCAACAAGTCTGTGAGAAAGACAAGATTCCGAATGGTCACACTTCAGTCAATTCTGCCCTTCTTACAGAAGGACAACTGGATGTGCTCAATAGATCTTCAGGATGCGTACTATCATATAAAAATTCACAGACGCTCCAGAAGGTTTCTCCGCTTTCGGCTGGGGTCCAGTCATTTCCAATTCAGAGCCCTGCCCTTTGGTCTCACTACAGCCCTAGAGTGTTCACCAAATGTATGGCAGTGGTCACGGCTCACCTGAGACGTCAAGGATTCCAGGTGTTTCCGTATCTCGACGACTGACTCCTTTCAGCCACCACCAGGCATCAGCTTCTTCAAGCCAGGGATTACACAATAAATCTTTGCACTCAATTGGGCATCTCGATCAACTACGGAAAATCCTCCTTGTTGCCCTGCCAGTCTATTACTTTCATAGGCGCAAACTTAAACACTGTTCGGATGTCAGCTACCTTCACAGACCAAAGAATCTCAGATAATACAAGGTCATGTGAGAATCATTCTAGCCAGCAAGAATGTACAAGCCAGAATGGTTCTAAAAGTGTTGGGCCTTATGGCTGCGGCCATTACCCTTCTTCCCCTGGCTCGCTTCTATATGCGCCTTCTTCAGTGGATGTTGTTCACTCAGTGGTCTTACCAACAACTTCCGATGCGTCACCAAATACTGGTGACACAGATTTGCAAGAATCATCTTACTTGGTGGATTACTTCTCCCCAGATTCACCAAGACAGACCCTTTGTACCCCCAACCCCGGTAGCCACTGTCACTACGGATGCCTCCCTGATCGGGTGGGGGGGGGCATTATCAGGGCAGGATGGTTCATGGGACGTGGCAACCATTCGAATACCACCTGCACATAAATGTCCTAGAGATGAGAGCAGTGCTTTTAACGTTGCAAGCCCTCAACGACTTTCTTCCCTTGGGGACAATTGCAGTCCACACAGACAACATGTCTGTAGTATGGTATATCAACAAACAGGGCGGAACCAAGTCTTACCCCTTGTGTCGAAGCGCTCAGACTTTGGCAATGGGCGATCTCCTCTCATCGGTTTCTGGTAGCAACGCATATCCCTGGGAAAACCAACATTTTAGCGGACAGATTGAGCAGAGCTATTCTCATGCCTCACGAGTGGTCTCTCAAACAATCTATAGTGGAGGAGATTTTTCTAGAATGGGGTCGCCCATGTTGCGATCTTTTTGCTACTCCCCAAAACAGCAAATGCCCAGACTTCTTCTCTCTCTTCCCACTGCCAGGCCATCCCCCCAGAGACGCTCTGACCCAGGATTGGCCCCAGGGACTTCTTTATGCCTTTCCTCCTTTTCCTCTGATCCCACAAGTAATCCAGAAAGCCACCGTTTTGAGAGCCAAAATGATACTCATTGCCCCTTATTGGCCTCGACAAATTTGGTTCCCGTTCCTCCATCGTCACCTCTTGGTGCAGTCGTGGTATCTGGACCCAGTGCCAGATCTTCTGATTCACCAATTGGGTCAGTTGCACCGGTCTATTCCTTCTCTCAACCTCACAGCATGGTTGCTCCACTTCCTTCCTTAGCCAGGCTTCCTATGATCTCTAATCCTGTTAGAGACATCATAGTAGCATCTTTAAAATCCTCTACTAGGAGGATTTATACTAGCAAATGGAAACGTTTTTCTTATTGGGCAAAAGCCAAAAATATTGATCCCTTCAATGCTCCAGTACAAGCAGTTTTGGATTTCTTAGCGGAAATTTTTCACGCGGGCTCCTCTTCTTCCACGGTCAAAGTTCAGTTGGCGCTATCTCGAACTTTCATGTTGGGTTCAGATCACAACATTATGTCCCACAGGCTTTGTAGAGCCTTCTTGAAAGGAATTTTCTCCTGAAACCTCCAATCAGGAGTCCTCCTCCTCAATGGGACCTAAATTTAGTGCTGACATCCTTGATTCTTCCTCCCTTCGAGCCAGCTGTTTCATGTTCCCTGAAATTTCTTTCATGGTAAACTTTATTCCTGGTTGCTATTACATCGGCTAGGAGGGTGTCTGAACTTCATGCTTTATCTGTTCGCCCCCCCTATTTAGTCTTCCACAAAGACAGAGTATCATTGAGAACTAATCCGACCTTTTTGCCTAAGTTCGCCTCAAAGACTAATTTGAATCAGGCGATTGACCTTCCTGTATTTTTCCCAAACTATTCAAACAGATCGGAACAAAAATTGCATTATCTTGATGTCCAACGCCAACTTAGATATTATTTGGACAGAACAAAACAATTCAGGAAATCCGATCAACTCTTTGTTTCTTATGCTGATAACAAGAAAGGCCTTCCTGTCTCAAAAGTAACCTTGTCTAGATGGCTTTCTTCTGTCATCTCTGAAATTTATCAGCTCAGGGGAAAACTGCTGTGCTCAAAACCTAAAGCACATTCAACCAGAAGCTTAGCCACTTCCACAGCTTTTCAAGCTAGACTTCCATTGGACACTATTTGTGCAGCAGCCACTTGGGCCACTCCTCATACATTTGTTTCCCATTACAAATTGGATTTGGCCTCCAGGGACAGAGCCAGTTTTGGCTCTACAGTTCTCAAGAGTCTGTTCCATTGAGCCACCCAGGATAGAGGTGCTAGGGACGCGGTCCCATCAAGCAAGAATGAAGGCGAGATTGACAACTTAACATTGAGAAGTTATTATGTACCTACCATAACGTTCCATGTTAGTTGTCTTCTCTCGCCTTCTTTCTTGCGACCCTCCCTCCTTCCCCCAGGCCTGGACAGACCTTTCTTTCTACAAGGAAGTATGCTTCTGAAGACCATACAGTGCTGGTCCTTCTACCATCCTTCAGGGTTTTTTTCTCTCCTTCTTTCTTCCTTTTGGAAGTTATTATGCTAGGTGCTATTGCCTGTTGTCAAACGAGATCTGGGTACTTACCGCCTTGCATCATGGGATATGGGGCTGCCTCGAGCTGGTAAAAGTGACTCTTGAGCTTAGCAAGTGCCGAGTCGGAGCCGATCCCATCAAGCAAGAAAGAAGGCGAGAGAAGACAACTAACATGGAACGTTATGGTAGGTACATAACTTCTCAATTTCATCTTCAGACCCTCCGCCTGTCGCCGCCTCAGATGGGTCCAGAGCCGCTTTGCAGGCACTGGCTTCTGACACCTCTTCTTTTGGATGTGAGACCAGAGCCAGACAGACTATCTTAATTCAGACTTCTGCAGTTGCTAGGCCTCCCGAGTCCTTCCAGATTGCTAGTAAACCTTCTAGCCACAAACCTACTTACAAGTAGGCATCATCCTCCCCTCCTGTACCTCAGTCCAAGTTGGTAAAGATGGCTGGTGATCTTCTTTCCCTGATTAGGGGCTCTCATCCCCCTGTCGAAGAGGGCTAGGGAATTATCTCCTGATGTTTTGTGTGTATCAGATTCTGAGATTTCCAGTATGTCTGATGGTGAAGAAGGAAATTCTCAACTTTTTTCTGGCTTTGAGGATTTTGATGCTAAGGACTATTCCTTCTGTCTCCCCTCCAGAAGATTTTTCCTTTGGGGCTACTTTGAATACTCTTAGGGAGCATTTTAAATGGGAATGTCAGGATTTTCCACAGTCTAGGAAAAGAATCGGGGAATTTTTAGATTTGCCACAGCATAAGCCTCTGGCTATACCTCCAGTTTTGGAAGTTGTGGATGATGTTTTCATGGAAAAGTCTAGTCCTAATTCTGTCCCTCCTGCCCCCAGGAAACCAAGTAGGTATTGCAGGGTTCCTGAATCTCATTAATTCCTTTTTAAAAACCCTACTGCTGATCCAGAAATTATTTCTCAAGGCCCCAAGGATGTTAAGGCTACTATTGCTAAAAACCCTGTGCCTTCTTATAAAGAATCTAGGGCCTTGGGACAGGTGAGGAAAAATGTGTATACCTCTGCAACTCTTGCCATTAGATCCGTGAATTGTCTTTTTCACATGCTTAAGTATCAACAGCATACTTTGGAGGCTATTAAGGATAAACTTGGAGATATTCCTTCCATGATGGGAAACAAAGATTTACAAGACTTACTGAATTCTGCCACTTTAGTTGATAAGCATTCACCTCATTGTGGTTTTGACACTTTGGAGGCTTCCTGCAGAGCAGCAGCCATTGGTTCCGTAATTAGAAGGCATACTTGGCTCAGGGAGCAGCCTCTTTCTGAAGCAGTTAAATCTAAATTGTTGGATGTTCCTTCACACAAGGACAATCTTTTTGGTAATCAGGCTGAGGAGGTACTAAAGAAGTTTGAGTTGAAGATAAGGCAAAATCTATGTAAGCTGTTAAAGATTTCCTTCAGGTTCAGCCTCCTCAGTTTAGTAGCATTAACCTTCCAAGAATTGGTCTTTCCCTGATCCTGGCAAGCAGGGTCGCTCTAGGCCTAGGGGTTTCAGATCTTCCAGAGGGTAGCTTTCTGCCCCTCAAAGGGCTAAACAATGACATTCTTCTTCTGCTAAATCGGGAAGTTCTAAGCCAGCTTCCTAAAGTCAACATTCTCAATGACTCTGGCCTTCTTGTGCCTACCTCTGTGGACCCTGGGTTTCCTTTGAGGGGGAGGTTAGCCAGGTTCGCAGAGGTATGGTCTACCATCACAGATGACAAATGCATTCTTAATATAGTAAACCAAGGTAACAAGTTTTACTTTCACACCTTCTCTGTTTTACAAGGATATCCAAACATACCCAGAACTCTCAGGACAGAGGTAGAAACTCAAATTTCTTGTGACTATGGGGGCTATAGAGACAGTTCCTGCAAATCAGGCAGGCCTAGGTTTTTATTCACAGCTTTTTCTGGTACCCAAGAAAGGGGGCACCTGGTGCCCTGTTCTGGATCAGTCCTAAACACTTTTCTGGTGATTCCCAAATTCAAGATGCTCACCCCCTTCAACAATTACTACCAATGTTGGGTAAGGATTCATGGCTGGTAACTTTGGACCTCAAGGAGGCTTATCTGCATATCCCAATAAGGGAAAGCTGCAGGCAGTTCTTTCGCTTCAGGGCTGGGGAGCAACACTTTTCAATTCTCTGCATTGCCCTTTGGCTTATCTGCTGCTCCCAGAGTTTTTACGAAGTGCCTGGCTCCAGCTATTGCTTTTTGCAGGCAGAGAAACATTTGAATTTATCCTTACCTGGATGACTGTCTCATTCAAGCAAACTCCCCAGAACCACTAGAAAAGGATTTGGATTTCGTGAGGAACATTCTCACCTCTTTGGGTTACACACTCAACGAAAAGAAGTCAAAGTTGGTTCCTTCAAGTTTTCCTGGGAGCGAGTCTGAATACAGCCACCCAGATGGTATTCCTCCCTCAACAGAAGCAAGAAGATCTTTCCGCTTACTTCATGAACTTGACAAGCATGACCCAGCTCTCTACAAGGCAATTCCTGCAAGCACTGGTGTTCATGATGATCCCATATGCAAGGCTGCATATGAGAAAACTTCAATGGTACCTCAAGAATCTTTGGTGTCGACACACACAGGACTTAGACTTTGATTCTTCCCCTGATTCCCTGTCTACAAATGGAGCTCCTCTGTTGGGCGACAGCCTGTTCTCAGAACAAGGGACTGCCTTTCTGCCCACCGCCTGCCAGCCAGACTCATGCCACAGACGCCTTAGATGTTGCACGGGGGACTCCTCTGGAGGGCAGGGGCAAGTCAGTCTCACCACAGATGCCTCAGATGTTGCATGGGGGGCTCATCTGGAGGGCAGGGGTATATAGGGGACTTGAGCACCCAGCAGATTCATCTGCACATAAACTTAAAAGAATTGATGGCAGTGCAGTAGGCCTTGCTGGCTTTCAAGGACCTACTCTACCCTGGAACTCTGCTGATCAGGACAGACAATACCACAGTCATGTGGTACATCAACAAGCAAGGGAGGACTCGCTGTTACCCCTTGTGCAGACAAAGCATGAGATTATGGTCCATAGCAGCATCCATGGGCTTACATCTAATAGCCCAGTATCTTCCAGGGAGGCTAAACTCCTTGGCAGATCATTTCAGAAGATAAGTTCTGGATCCTCATGAGTGGCAACTGAACAGGGACATTTTCCATCACATCATTCATCATTGGGGCACCCCCCCAAGTGGATCTTTTCTCCTCTCACACCAGTCATCTCCTTCCAACCTTCTGCACCAGGGAGTTTCACAACAAAGCTTGGAGGGTGAATACGTTGTCCTTCCCATGGACACATCTCTCAGTTTATGCAATCCCTCCGCTGTCTCTTCTTTCCAGAGTGCTGCTAAAGATAAGGGATGAAAAACCAAAGGCTATTCTGATAGCTCCAGATTGCCCCAGGCAGCATTGGTATCCCCTCCTTCGCAGCCTTTCCCAGGCTCAGCTTTGGCATCTTCCCCTGTTACCAGATCTGTTTGTTCAGGGAGTGGGAATGTTCCTTCATCCTCATCTTCAAACTCTGCATTTAACTGCCTGGCTAATACTTTAAATCTTTCCCAACAGGTGGTTGAAGTTCTTTTTATGGCCAGGAGGCCTAGCACAAGAAAATCCTATGCAGATAAATGGAAGAGATTTTGCTCTTGGATGCTAACTAAAGGAGAAGACTCTTCTCATTCTTCTCTTTCACTCATTCTTGACTATCTAGCAGGATTGCTTAATGGTGGACTTTCCTTTTCTTCAATCAAAATGCATGCTTCAGCAGTTTCGGCTCATTGTTCTTTTGAGCAACCCATTTTTTTCTCACCCCCTTGATGAAGCAGTTCCTGAGGGGAGCTAGTAATCTTAGATCTCCCAGAAGAGCTCCTACTCCTGCTTGGGATCTTAATTTTGTCCTGGAAAAACTTACTCTGCCTCCCTTTGAACCAGCTGCCTCTGCAGATTTGAAGATGTTCATCGTGTTACCCTGCTGCAGTCATCACACTTGGGTTATCTTGCCGTCAGGCGGTCCTGCAGTTGGCCCGAATTCCAAAGTCTTGGTCCGGCGTCGGTTGCTGTCGCTTCTTCCCTGACGTCAGTGCGCCAGGGGTATATAAGAGGCATCCAACGCCATTTTCTTCAGTCTTTCTTGCCGCGTGGTGCCCGAAGCAGAAGCCGTTCGCAAGTGCCGGTCGGCCGACACCTGAGATTTTCGATTTGAATTTAAGTCCTAAGTCTTCAATAAAGTTAAGTACCCCATTGGGGAACATTTTCTTGCCTCAGTCCGATATCAGAAAAAGTTAACAATTGCATTTCTCGTGGGAAGCAAATACCTCATAAGGACTTCCATTCCTATTGTATTCCTTGCCTAGGCCCAGACCACGATGTCACAGGTTGTCGGGTTTGTGCTAGGTTTAATAAACAAACTATCAAATGCCGTATTGACTTCGCACGGCATTACTTTGGTAGGAAATTTAATTATATCATGCCGTCAGAGCAGCCGACGACCGCCATACATAAAAAAACCGCACGGATAAGGACAGGCAGCCTAGGAACAATCCAGACTCCGAGGCCTCAGCTGGGCCTGTCGTCGGTTCTCCGGTTTTCAGTGAGGTGCCTACGCAGCCCCTGACGACCGCAGAACTGGAACCCCAGACAGCTGCGGATTCCCAAGCGGAGCCTACTAGGCCAACGCAGTCATCTACCGACACAGGAGCAGAAGTAGACACCGGTGCAGTGGAAACACTTTTTTGGTTGCAGAGGGTGTCTTCAGATAGACTACACTCACCATTAAATCTTATGCTAAGCTTAAAACTCCTTTAAAACCTAAGAAAACTGTACATCAGTCTACAGTGCAAGGCCCCATGCCTGAGAAACGGATGCTTAAGATGGCTGAAGATTTGATTACCCTTATCAGGGGTTCCCATCCCCCTCCTGATAAAAGACCAAGACAAGAGGAGGATTATGCATCCTCTGACCAGGTTTCTCTCTCCTCCGATTCTTCTGAGGAACAGGATTACACTTTCCCACCTTATGAAGATTCTGATGCTGAAGACTCTATTCCCTCAGCATCTCCCCCTGAAGACTACTCCTTTGGGGAAACTTTACATACCATGAGGGAACATTTCCACTGGGAAGGCCAGGATTACTCAGATTTTAAGAAAAGGCTCCGAGTGTTCATTTTACTACCCCAGCACAGACCTCTTGCTATCCCTCCTGGTTTAGTTATTGTGGATGATGTTTACTTGGAGTCTAGTTTAAATCCAGACTCTCTACCTCCTGCTCCAGCCAAACCAGACAGATACTACAGAGTACCTGACTCACACAAATTCCTTTATAAAAGCCCTGTAGCTGACCCAGAAACAATTTCCCAGGATCCTAAGGGAGCAAAAGCTTCTATGGCTAAAAATCCTGTGCCCTCTGAAAGGGATTCCAGAGCCCTAGATAGATGGGGAAAGAAAATATACACCTCAGGAACTCTGGCCATGAGAGCATTAAATTGCCAGTTTCACATGTTGAAATATCAACAGTTCCTAATGTCTCAGTTAAAACAAAAAATGAGCACACATTCAGAACAGTCTGAATTCAAGGAAATGCAGGATCTGTTGCATGCAGCTGAACAGGTGGGCAAACATACTTTACAATGCGGATTTGATTCATTGGAAGCTTCCTGTAGAGCAGCTGTTACTGGCTCTGTCATACGTAGACATGCTTGGTTAAAAGAACAAACCCTCCCTGAGCATGTTGAAGCAAAATTATTGGATGCACCTTTACAGCAGGATGTATTATTTGGTGTCAAAGCAGAAGAGGTTTTAAAGAAAATGGAGTTTAAGGCAAAGTCTATGCAAACGGTCAAGGATTTTTTGCAGGTACAACCCCCTCATTTCAGCAGAAATTGGCCAACAAAAAACTAGTACCTTCCAGCTTCAGACAGATCACAGATGGGCAAATACAGATGCCCAAGGGGCAGAGGTCAAGTCACAGGTCCTTTACAAACCTCGCCAATGGGGTTCTGCTACCCAGAAAGGAGGAGAAGACAGGCCCCAAGCTAGCGGAAGACAAACACAATGACTCTATCCTCTACCAAGCAAATCTCTCCTGGCAACTCCCTTGGGAGGAAAACTAGCATTTTTTGCAGACAACTGGCACATCATCACAAAAGAGAAATGGGTTCTAAACATTGTCTCTCAAGGATGCAGATTCCACTTTCATACCTTACCAAGGATCAAAGGCATGCCAAACCTGCCACCAAATCAATGGACAGAGGCATAAAAACAAATTAGAGCTCTCATGAACATGAGAGCCATTCAACAGGTACCTACACTGGAGCAAGGACAAGGATTTTACTCAAGACCCTTCCTAGTCCCAAGAAAGGACAAAGCATGGAGACCCATTCTGGATCTTTCAATTCTGAACACCTATCCCAAAATTCAAGATGCTAACACTACAGCAGCTTCTTCCCATGCTGGGCAAGAATGCTTGGCTAGTCACTTTGGACCTCAAGGAGGCATACCTGCATGTCCCTATCAGACAAAATTGCAGAAGATACCTCCGCTTCATTGCAGGTTCAACGCATTATCAATTCTCTGCACTGCCCTTTGGCTTATCTACTGCACCCAGGGTCTTCACAAAATGCCTGGCACCAGTAATTGCATACTGCAGACAAAGAGGAATTCAAATATACCCATACCTGGACGACTGCCTTATTCAAGCAGAAAGCAAGGACATTCTTTTAAATCATCTGACATTTGTCAAATGCCTTCTAAGTTGCGTAGGGTACCCAGTAAACGAAAAGAAATCAAAACTAGTGCCCTCACAAAACATAATATTCCTGGGTGCCAGCTTGAATACAACAGCCCAGATGGCTTATCTCACGCCAGACAAGCAACGACAGCTGATTCAATATTTCAAAATAATGGCAACAAAGACCCAACTCCCTGCAAGAAAAATTCTGCAGGCCTTGGGATTCATGGCATCTTGCATACTACTAATACCATTTGCAAAACTGCATATGAGGAAATTACAATGGTACCTGAAAAGTGTATGGACTCAGCACAGCCACAGCTTGGAAACAATGATACCACTCATTCCCTGCCTTCAACAGGAGTTTCTATGGTGGGCACAGGCATGTCACCTCAACAAGGGTTAGCCTTTCACCTTACCCACAGCCAGGCAAACTATGACAACAGATGCATCAGACTATGCCTGGGGAGCACACATGGCAGGGCAGTGCATTCAGAGCAAATGGACTACAGATCAGAGGCATCTGCATATCAATCAAAAAGAAATGCTAGCAGTACAGAATGCCCTAACAGCTTTCAAGGACCTTCTACATCCAGGACAACTAATAATAAAGACGGACAATACCACAGTAATGTGGTACATAAACAAGCAAGGGGGCACACATTCCTACCCTCTATGCAGGCAAGCAATGACCTTGTGGAACACTTGCACTGTCTTACCAGGTTCAATTACAAGCACAATTCCTGCCAGGAAAGAAAAACACATTGGCAGACGACCTAAGCAGAAACAGCATGATCCACACAAATGGAAACTAGATCCACAAGTATTTGCAATGATAGCTCAAAAACGGGGACGCCCAGACATAGATCTGTTTGCAAGCCCCCACAACCACGCCAGCATTGGTATCCAATTTTTAAGGAACATGGCCCACGGCTCACCATGGATTTTGCCACAAATTGCTCACCCAGCGAGACAATCAGATTCTATACAGCCAGCTCAAGACTTTAAACCTGGCTGCATGTCAAATTACCTAAACAACCAGCCCAACACCTTTATTCAAAGCTGTTATGGATGTCATTCTGGAGGCCAGGAGACCCAGCACCAGGAAAACCTATTCAGACAAATGGAAAAGATTTTGTGCCTGGAACCAGGCTAAAGGCCTAAATCCCCTTGATCCAAACATCCCTCAGATTCTACAATATTTAACAGAGATTTTACACAAAGGACTTCCCTTTTCATCTATTAAGATCCACGCCTCAGCAATTTCAGCTCATTATAGCACGGATCCTCCTTTATTCTCACATCCACTCCTAAGACAGTACCTCAGAGGGGCTAAGAACTTAAGACCGCCAAGGAGACCTCCAACACCTACTTGGGATCTCAACTTTGTTTTGGAAAAGTTTACACTGCCACCCTTTGAACCAGCTTTTTCAGCTGATTTAAAATTTCTTTCATGGAAAACTGCCCTACTGCTAGCAATAACCTCAGCCAGAAGAGTCTCGGAGCTACAGGCACTAATGGCAGTGGAACCTTTCCTCATTTTTCATCAAGACAGAGTCTCGCTACGAACTAATCCTACCTTTATGCCAAAGGTGGTATCCAGTGTGGCCCTAAACCAAACCATTTGCTTGCCCACCTTCTTCCCAAATCCCCAGAACAAAGGAGAAAGACTCCTGCACTCTTTGGACATTCACAGGCAATTACGTTACTACTTGGATAAAACTAAGGCTTTCAGAAAAACTGACCAGCTCTTTGTAGCCTATGCTACAGGATCACAATGAAAAGCTATCTCAAAACAGACCATTTCTAAATGGATAGGGCATTGCATACATTTCTGCTACACACATCATGGGAAACCAGTACCTGCTAACATTAGGTCCCACTCCACCAGGGCTACAGCTACATCAGCAGCCTTTCTCAGGGGAGTGCCAACCAAGGATATTCTGGAAGCTGCAACTTGGAGTTCAGTGCACACCTTCACCAAACACTATCACTTACCTCTATACTCTAAGACTAGAGCTGGTTTTGCCACTGCAGTTTTGCAGGGCCTACTCGCCTCTTCTAACCCTGTTTGACTCCACCTCCCATCCTTGGCTTTGGGATTCAACCAAAGTGTGATGACTGCATCAGGGTAACACGATGAACATAGTACAGTTTTGTACCTACCATAAGTTTAGATGTTAGAGTGTTCACCCTGCTGCAGTCCAGGTTACCCTCCCTCCATCCCCTCTGAACTAGCAGAACTTATCTCTACCACTCTGTCCTATAGTACTTCTGTGGTGAACATCTACATTTATGGTAGGTACAAAACTGTACTTTTCTATCCTGGAAGACTGCTTTCCTTTTAGCTATTACTTCAGCTAGAAGGGTATCTGAGCTGCAAGCCTTAATGGCAGTAGAACCTTTCATTATTTTTCACTCCGATCGGGTTTCTCTGAGAACCAATCTCTCCTTTATGCGTAAGATGGTTTCCAGTTTAACCCTTAACCAGTCTATTCACCTGCCTACATTTTTCAACAATCCCCAAAATAAAGGGGAAAGGATTCTGCACTCTCTTGATGTGCATAGCCAGCTGAGATTTTACTTAGACAGGACTAAATCCTTTCGAAAATCTGAACAGTTATTGGTTAATTTTGCTCATGGGCCTCAAGGTAAAGCTCTCCAAATGGATTTCTCATTGTATTCACTTTTGTTACCTGCAGCATGGGAAGGTTCCCCCTCCGGGTATTAGGACCCAGTCTACTAGAGCAGCCTCTACCTCTGCAGCCTTTCTGAGAGGTGTGCCTAATGAGGACATTCTAGAAGCAGCTACGTGGTTTTCTGTCTATACTTTCACAAAGCATTACAATCTACCTTTGTTTTCTAAATCCAGGGCTGGTTTTGCCTCTGCAGTTTTGCAGGGCCTCCTTACCAACCCTTAATCTGTGATCCTCCCCCTTTGTCTTCTTACTGGGCATTGGGAATCAACCCATATGTGAGGACTGCAACAGTGAAACATGAAGAACATAGTACAGTTGTGTACACTTACCATAAATGTAGCTGTTCGAGTGTATTCACTGTTGCAGTCCTGGTTTCCCACCCTCCATTCCCCCTTTTTTTCCTAAGGGACATGCTGTAGATTTTTATTTTTTGTATGACGTGTCCAGGGTGCTACCATTCCTGGGTTAGCCTTCTTTTGAGGGCTCCTGACAGTTGAGGCAAGAAAAACTGAGGAAATGGCATTGGCTGCCTCCCTTTATACTTGACGTACTGACATCCGTTTTACAACCGGCGGCAGCTGACATCATATACCAAGGACTCTGGTATTCGGGCCGACCTGAGGGCTACCGGGAGCCAGAAACCCATATGTGAGGACTGCAACAGTGTATACACTTGAACATATACATTTATGGTAAGTGTACATAACTGTACTTTCTTCCTCCTTTTGGGATTACTTAGCAGTAATTTAGCTTAGTTAAATTGGTTAACCTTTAACAGTTTTGGCTGTGTTTGTTCTTTCTGTTTGAGTGTTTGTCATTACTCTTAAAGCCTATATCTCTACCCTATCCCAGCTTTGTTAAGCGAGCGTTTAATTTCTCAGGCTCATTGTTTTGAGCTGTTTAAATTAGTGTGTTTTTCTACTTTAGAGGGCTGCCTATAGCTCTATTTTAGATGGTGCCTTTTTTCCTTAGTGTGTGCGTATTTGATCATTCTCTTTCAGGTCTCATATTTTTGTGAAGAGCTTTTTTATTTAGTCCTTTTTTTTCTTGATTAAGCAAGCTCGTTTAAGTTAGAGGACTGCTTGACCCTTTTAAATTAGAGGGTCTTTTTTCCCTTAGTGTGTGCATTAGTCTTAAGTACGTTAATTGACTGTTTTATTTGGTGCATTGTTCTGTCACCTAAGCTAGCATGTTTAATTTGGACAGCTGCTTAGCCCATTTAAGTTAGAGGGTTTTCCATAGCGTGTGCTTTACATATTTTTCTGTTTAGCAAGCTTTAAAAAAAACAATTTTACTATTTGGTGTTTCCTCCATCCAGTAAGCTAGCTCATTTTAGTTGGAGGGCTTTCCCTTAGTGCATTGTTATACACACATATGTATATAGTAATATTTTGTTTTTTGGCTGTTAAGATGTCAAAACAGACCAAAGATGCTTAACCCTCTGCGTTCAAAGTATGTTCTAAGTGTAGTCAGAAAATGACGATGACTGATAGTCATACTGTGTGTGTGTGTGTGTGTGTGTGTGTGTGTGTGTGTGTGTGTACTGCCTTGGAGCAGTACATCTACAAGAATCTTGTGCAATTTGCCATTCTTTCAGCCACAGGGTTCTACATGAAAGGAAGAATAAGTTTATTCTTAGGAGGTTATTGAAGACTTCCTTTTCAGAAGCAAAGGAGAAGGTCAGATTCTTACAAAACAGACCTGTTTCCTGTCTTCAGAATCTGAGAAATCAGGTAAAAGTTAAGGTGTTTGCCTTACAAACACAAGGTGCAGGGTTTGAGTCTCACAGGGGATAATTGGCTAGGCTTAAAATGGCTCGCAAGGGTAGTTAGCTTAGTACTAATCTATGAACCTAAGATCATCTTTTACATCATCAGAACCTCATTCGGAGACGACAAAAAAGTTACCAAAAATTTCCTCATCGGACCCAAAACCTCTCTGACCTGAGAAACCATCCACCTCAGCTCCTTCAGCATCAGAACCATTGGTGTTTCAAGCTCTGAGCTAGTCCCTAGAACTGGTACTGGTTTCTTCGACATTGAGGTCCCCTATCTTGCTCCTTCTTCTTAGTCCTCCAGGAGCCTTTCACATGACTATGTGGATCGCATGGTGCAGAGACTTTTGAGGACACTGGTGCTAGCCAAACTTTTGTCTGAGCCGACCCAGAGGGTTTCAGAACCAACTAAGCCTACTCTGTCGATTCCTCCTCTGACCCAACTTGAGACTTCGGAGCAGGAATGCATGGAGCTGATTGTAGTGGAACCGTCTGAGCAGAGACCTTTTCCAGGATCTTCAGCCCTGACTACCACTCGACTTCCTTGGTGCCATCTGAGCTTGAGGAGTCTAGGAGCTGACACTCCCCAGTCAGGTCCAGGGAGGACAGTCGGATCAGACATTTGTCTGATCCAAACGTGCCTCTTGGGGCTTTAGCATGGGTGAGCTTGGCTCCTACATCGGCCTTGGTGCCAACCCCCCCTGGTGCCGGGGATGTCTTCTGGTTCTTTGGAGCCAGGAGCTTCCTCAGATCATGGGCGGGGACCCTTCAAAGCGATGAGTAGAGCACTGTCCCCATGGGCAGCTCCACTCTCCGATCCAGGCATTCTTCCCCCAAAGGCACCAGTGTCCTCCTTGGCACAACTACATCCACACAGATGTGGAGACCCATGACCTCAGGATGCCCCACTGGGTGAACCCTTCTCTTCCGAAACCTCTCCAGAATACCCTTCTGAAGAGGTCCCTCGCAAGAGATTATGTAAGAGGGAGCATTTGGACACCCCAGAGGAGTCCCTCACATTTGACACAGACCTCAATGAGTCAGAAGGGTCCCCACGGTCACCCACTGAGGATGTCTCCTTTACAGACATCCTAGAAATACTTAAGCAGAGAGGTGGCTGGAAGTTCATCAACCCTTCTGAGGAGGAGTCTGTCTACCTGAAGGTTTTTGTGTTTCACCCTTCTGCCACTTGTGACTCTGTCTTTTGACGAACTCGTGGACCTAGTTTGTCGAAAGGGGTGGGAGATAACATACTCAGTGGGGCCTGTCCCTCGGAGGACAAATAAATTCAATAATCCCCCGCTGATAAAACTTTCCTTACAAAAGGTGTCCCGGTAGATGCTATGGTGGTGGCAATGGCCACCAAGAAGGAACTGTCAGATATGTCTCTTCTGTCCATCCTCCGAACAAAGAGTTTCGTACAATGGACAGATACGGAAAGCGCACCTTTTCTTCAGCAACCTTTTACACTCAAGTCCCTGAATTATTTTCCACATTTTACCAGGTTGCAGAGAGATCTGAAGGAGCTAGGAGATGCTCTCCAGGGTTCAGTAGCTGCAGAGGTATCAGATAAAGTTTCCTCCCAGCTCTCCACCTTGAATTCAGTGGTAAACTCCTCCATGAGACTCCTTTCCTATGCAGCTGATGGAGCAAGTAGGGCAGCGGGTTCAGGAATTTCCCTAAGGAGGTATTCCTGGATGCACTTGTGTAACTTTTGCGGAGCCTTTTTAAATATTCCTTTTGTTAACACCCCCTTCAATGTCCCACAGACTTTGTAAAGCCTTCTTGAGGGGTACCATTCTAGTAAGACCACCCATTTAAACCACCTCTAGCTCCATGGAACCTGAAATTTGTGTTGTCCCATATGATTTCCCCCCCACCCCATGAGCCTGCATCATCCTGTGACATGACGTTCTTAACCTGGAAGACAATTTTCTTAATAGCTATCACTTCAGCTGGGAAAGTTTCAGAGTTACAAGAACGGTCTATCAAACCCACCTATATGCTGTTCCACAAAGACAGTGTGTTACTCTGAACAAATCCATCCTTTCTACCAAAAGTATGTTCAGATTCAAACTTAAACCAATCCACAGAGTTACAGTTTTCTTCCCTAATTATGGCAATAAGGCAGAATATGCTACACCAACTAGATGCACATGGGCAATTATGTTTCTACTTGCATAGACAAAGGACTTTAGAAAGACTGTACCAATTGTTTGTGTCCTTTTCAGACTGCAAAAAATGTGCTCCAGTTACTAAGACCACTCTGTCCAGATGGCTGTCACATTTGTTGGTGAATATAATACAGACAACTTCCTGACAAGGTAAGAGGTCATTCTACCAGAGCTATTTCTACTCTTCTGCCTTTCGGGCTAAACTTCCAATTGATACCATTTGTGCTGCAGCAACATGGGCAAGACCTCATACCTTTACTTATTACAAAATTGATTTGGCCTCCAGGGACAGGGCCTCTCTTGGGTCCACTGTTCTGAAGAATATTTTCCCTTGAGCCACCTGAGAAAGATGGTGCTATGGATGCTGTCCCAACCGGTACAGAATGAAGGCGAGATAGGACAACATCACATAAAGAAGTTATGTACTCACCATAACGTTCCATGTGTGTTGTCCATCTTGCCTGCGTTCTTGCATCCCACCCTCCTTCCTCCAGCCTTTAGCTCCTGGAGGACAGAGAGAATTCATTCTCTGACCCTCTTCTTGGCTTGTAAAGTAGTAAATTTTTACATGCTTATATTAGTATACCAGCAAACAAGATCTGGGGAGTTCCCTAGGGCATCATGGGATAGATAGGGTGTAAGCCACGAGCTAGTTGAAGACCTCGAGCTTTTGTAAAAGGGTGAGTCGGAACTGAGGATCAGTTCTGAACCCAACCAGTACAGAATGAAGGTGAGAGGGGCAACACATATGGAGCGTTATGATGAGTACATAACTCCTTTTTATGCCTTATAGGCTGCGTTGGTTTATTGTTATGCCTTATCGGCTGTGTTTGTGAGACACTGGTGTGTTGTCTGCCATGTGTGATGTATTTGGAGTTGCGTGTGGAATGTCTGTGTGTGTTTTGGAGGTCTCTGTTTAAGTAAGTTTTTATTGACCTCTGCATAGGTGGGTGTGTGCCTTGGCTATGTAATGTGGGTGGTGTGGTGTTTGTGCTGGCATTCTCCTCTTTGTCAGGAGTACTGACTGTGTCACGAGAGAGAATGGATTCCAGGTTACTGATATAGATGCATTTCTCGCAAGTAGAATTACGTGCTAGGAGGAGAATTATGTGCTAGGAGAATCTGTTTGGTTTAAGACTAGGGTGAAGGAGAGGCATTTGAAGAGGATGGAACTGCCAGTTCTGATCTATTGCCATAGTAAGTATATATCTTTTAAATCTGAGATTGTTACAGTAAGTATATAGCTTTTTAATCTAAGACAGAGTTCCATCCTTTTTACAACTTGAACTGAATCCCAAGTTTAAACCTTTTGCGTGGATCCTCATGGAAGAAGACCTGAAGCTATGACAGAGGAACCTCTCTGTCTAGAAATCGCATCCCAGCTTGGATTGTCTTGCAAAATTATTCAGTGATGCTGTATGCCATGTACTGTAGTTTGTTGTACAAATAGCAAGGGTGTATTTTTAAAGAATGCTTGTAAAGTAGCAATAGTCCTAACAAAGTGGGCCATAGGCTTTATCTCTGTACACGTCTTTGGTAAACTTTTACAGCTCAGAAGCCATTTAAATAAGTTTAATTTTGGCACTTTATTACCCAATATCATTTTTGAATATGAAGTAAACAATTAAATCTTTTTGAATTTTTTACATTGTCAAGATAAAGTCTTAAATTGTCTGATAACATCCAGGCAGTGAAAACTATTATCTTCTGCCTGAATAGTTTAGAAATAATGCCGTCATATTAATGGTTTGGTTTGTTAATTTTGTGTTGCCACCTTTGGCATAAAAAGGAAGATTTGTTCTTCTGGACATGTTTTTTCCTTGTGGAACACTAGGAAAAGAAGATGTATAGAAAAACTTGTTCAGATTCTTTTAGCTGAAGTAACCGCTGACACTACTTCCTTTCCAACAAATTTTAAGCCTGCTGTAGCCACTGGCTTGAATGCAAGTGGAGTCCTTTTTAAACGCGGTTCAAGTCTAAAGAAGGTATTGGACCACTGAACAGTAAATATAGGAGACAAGTGCATTTAAGAAATGTTTTGTGCACCCTCAGAGAGGCTTAAGAGACAGCTCCCAGTGAAAGTTAGACATTACAGACGAATGAGCCTTGATTGAAGAATAGCCAAGGCCAGGGTCAAAAATCCTGATAAGGATATTCTAAAATGCCAAGTGAAAGGATGTATACTGTGTACCATGTTCTAAATAGAGAAACAAGTCCATCTAAGTTTTACAGGTCTTCTTTGTGGCAGATATCTGAGTAGAGGTAAGACTTTGGCACACTCTTTGGGTATGATGGGTCTCTGGTATACCTCTCAGCTGTCCAGATTTTTGCCTCCTATTTTTGGTCTGTTCCTTATAAAATTTGTGGACTTTATGGCAGATCACTGAAGATTGAAGTCGCTGAATAACAGCGTACATTTGAGTATCACACTTTTTCATACTTCATATTTTTTTTGAAAATGTATGCCAACACAAATTCTAAGTTTATAAAAGCAATATTTAAAATCTGTCCCTATTTGTAGGCCTTTGTCTGCCATTATTTTAGACTTTGTCCAGATTTCTTGTACTAAGAGGTATGGTCCCAGGCCATTACTGAAGTGGAGAAAGCAATGGCATAACAAGCATATATCCAGGTGAGGCTTGCCAGAAGGGGGGGGGTGGGTGACTGAAGTCTCCTAGTTATAGTCAGGCGTAGAGGCTTGTCCAAGAGATGAGGCCAAAGCAGAGGAAACCCAAAGTTGTTGAGGCTAGAAAATGGGCTGTTTGAATGACTTTGGCCTGGAGCATTTTAACTTTCTATAGAAAACTTAGAACAATGAGAAGTTGGGGAGTATAAATGAAACCCAGGGTTCATCTCTGGATGAGTGCATCCCTGGGGCAACATCCCAATGGAATAATGGGAGAAAACATGTTTACATCTCAGATTATATCAAATGTAGCAACATGTCACAGTAAGGCTTCCCCAGTACTAGAACATGATTCTGGCCGTTGTTAGGTTATCTGCTAAAAAAATTAGCTTGTAACTGAATGTGGCTATGAGAAGAAGGTGTTTGGCTGCAAAGGCCCATTCTCAAACTTGCATGGCATTTTGGCAAGGGGGGAGAATGAGTCTCCTTTTTCTTATTAATATTACTCTATTGTGTCATGTCTGAAAATGCCAGTTGCGCCTGGGGGGGTTCTTTGTAATATTACCATCCTTTATTAGTATAAAACCAGTGAAACATTGAAAGCAGTTTGATGCAAAACGTCTATTGTTCAGAACAGAAGTCAAACATAGACTGACTAGGCTAACATGGCAGACAATTGTAGTCTTTTGTACATGAAGTAGCATTCTGGAAAATTAGTTACAGTACTTTGCACTTTTCTATGACTTTATTGATGCAGTTGCACAAACAAGGCTGTATCTTTTATGATGTAGAGAACAGAGCAAGATCATTCCTTTGTTTCACTAACAAAGCAGTATCATGAGCCTTATTTAGCATGCAGCATACATTCGCTGTAAATATGCTTCTGGTCAGAAATACAGAATCCATTTTGTCCATTATAATGTATGAAATAATTTTATTAGGGAAAATCCATTTTGACACTTGTTAGTTGATATCTTAATATAGGTCTGACAGGTGATGTGTATGTCACTAAGCCTAATTCTGCAACAGCGTGTCTCTAAAGAATTTGAAAAAACACCCTGCTCAAGAAGGCTTCTGATTTGGAGAAAGTAAGGCTCAACAGGCCATTGTCTGCTTTGCATTGAAAGAATATGGTGGATTCCATGAGCCTCAGTTTGGACACTGTAGTGTTCACTGTCCCAAAGATTGGAATAGAGCTAGAAAGTAGTCCCTGAAGGAGAGAACGCTGCCTGTAATGTGAGTTGCACCAGTTTTTCAGCTAGGAAAATACTTTCTGTTTGTAGTCTAAAATGTGTTACCACAGCTGCCGTGTATTTGGTGAAAACCATGGAGGCTGAGGTGAGAATACATCGATGTCTGAAATTAGTTGGCTTCTACACCAAAACATTGAAACTTCGGGAATTTACCTTTGCAGTCTGTACATGTGGGAAGGCATTCTGGGGGTTTAGAGAGACCATCAAGTATCCCTGCAGGTAGGGAAGGATGGACATCACCATTGCCATGCAAAGGACTCTTTTTTTTTTATATGTATAGATTTAGGCTGTTCAACTCTTGTATAGCCCTGAGATCCTGTGTCTTTTTTGATACTAAAAACACTAGTAGTAAAAGTCGAGCCCTTGCTAGTCTGGTAGGACTACTTGAATGGCTCTTTTCTGCATGAAGCTTTACGCTTCCCTCTTTGCCACAATCTTTGATGGGAGTGGGGACTATCCAACGAGGAAGAGATTGTGGTCTGAGTGGGTAGAGAAAAGGGATTATGTAACCTCTGGATATACTTGTTCTTAGTTGTCTTCCATTGTGAAGCAGCTAGGAACTCTCTTGTAGCCCTCTGTAAGGTGAATTGCAGTGTCATGGACTGTTAGGTTCCACACTGTAGTTATTGCTAATTTTAGATGCTGCAACTTCTATGGCCCTTTCAATAACCTCTGTTGTCATACTGCTTTTGGCCATGTCTGAAGAAAATCTGGTGCAGTTTCCACTGTATCCTGGAAAAGGGATGGTGAGAAGGTTGTAAGTTAACCTCAACAGTGTAGGTCTACCCCCCCCCCCCCATTCTTGTTTTTACATGTGTAGCTCTTACTGTTGTTTTCCTTCCTGTTGGGTTTTGTCTAATGAGGCATTTAAATTTATTTTAGTGCCATGGATGGAGCTAGGCATTGTTTCTGGGAGCTATGCCAGTGCCTGCCTCCTTCGCTGCACCATCCACTTCATTCTATGCATGGTGAGATTTAAATGGAAGACATGATTGACATTTGAGACAAAATTCAAAAGTCATGTCTATTCCTTTGACAATTTTTTCTGTAACCTCCTTATGTGTGATATTTGGTTAACTGCCCTCAAGGTAAATGAGAATGGTCAGGCAGATGGACTGCAAGGCTATGAGGAGGGGGAACCTTTTAGAAGGGAGTTGAAGTTGCTACAGTTTACTTCTTGGGTAGAAGTAAGACACAAATCCAGCCCTTAGGAGGGTGGAGGACCCAGACAGCCCTTTTTGGTATAAGATCCATTACATCCAGGTTCTTCTAAGATGTCTGTACCACTATCTAATCAGTCTTGTGAGGTGGTGGTGGCTACCCAAAAGAATGACTTGAGATCCTGAAAGGCCTTCTCCAGGATAAACTCTGGTGAAGAAAATAATTCAGCGGTCTATCTTACTTTTGGCCCATTTCAAGTATCTTTCTTAAATCATGATGCCTTCTGGCAGAAGTCTTGGGATTCAGCCTTATTGTTCTCCTCTACATTTGGGCCAAAGATTCTTGAGGATGAATTGATGTGCTTCCTGTTACACATGCACATCCTTGCTTGTAGGAGAGTCCAAGGGCAGGAACCTCTATGGTCAGATGATATCCTCAATTTTGGAGCAGGGTTGCCTATCCACGTGTTCTCTGCAGCACAAGGATGAATAGCTGTCAAGAGACATTTGAGGTCCCATGGAGCCTACAGTCCATGGCCCATGCCATAGGGGTAGTGTGCAGGTATCGACCTTGAACCCAGCTGCATACCCGACAGGAATGGCACACTGAGGAGCCAGCGACCAACTGAGTTTCTACATTGACTGCCAATACTTTAGAGACCGTGTTGCTGTCACTGCTGAACACTGAAAAGTTAACACCAGGGCTGCTGTTGTGCCAATTAAGGCCAGAACTAAACCCGCCCCTAGGTGAGTAACCTTAGATGTCTAAGTTCCTTGCTATCAAGGCACTCCAGTGTTAGCTCTTGGCATTACTGGCTTTGGCACTGATAGTGTTGGTATTATCAGAATGGTAGAGGTTGGTAGGTGTGACCCACAGGCCAGGACTACTGCTGACCCCCCCCCAACAGGTTCATTGATGTTGACCCAGACATAAGGATATAAATGCAAACCAAACCAGGATTGATAGTTGGGGTGCAAGTAAGGAAAACCTAGGTCTAAGACTTGAAAAATTGGGCAGGGAAGGAGCCCAATCTGCTTATCCAGATTTTCACAGTGGGGAGCAGGCCATGGGTTACATCAGTTGCACAAACAAATGGGCAGATTTCATTTTGTTGTAATTCAGGTTTGTAACAGTGGAGCACCTAGACCTGATTGATCCTACTGACTGAAATATAGGAGTCTGTAACTCTTTGTTCCGTAGCAATTGACTTAATACTGCTGGGTCTAGTCTTGGGGGGGGGGGGGCTCTTCAGATTATAGCAAGGCCTGCTTGTTGAAGAGAGAGATTCCTAAATGTGTTTTATTGGAGGGGACCAAAGAAAGCTGTGATTTTAGAGATGGACTTTTCATTCTGAGCTAAGACTGCTTAGGAGAGAGTGGAGCAGAGACTGTTGGAGAAGCTACGGATGTCTTAGGCACAGGGTCAGTTTAATCCTGTCAGACTTGTGAGAATATTATCCATCCTTTAATGTTGATGGTTTACTAGAGGTGCAGATTTCTGTCTTTTGAAAAATGTGCGTCCCACATCACTTAAGCACTTAAAAGTACTTAGTGTGCCTGTTTGGGGGGTTGGGGATCTTTGCCTCCCATTTCCATTTTTTTTGTTTACTTTTTTGCAGTCTTCTGTAATGGTGAAGGGAGTAATAATTACTCTGCCACAGCAAAGAAGCAGCAACTGTAGTACTTGGTGAAGAAATGGCAGTGGAACTGTCGCTGCTAATCTTCTGTTGCACAGAGTAAAACAGTGCATTGAAACAAAATTCCAACGAGAACTGTCAATATCTCCAGTGGAGAAAACTGCTAAAACAGAAGATCAGAGAAGATCGCTAAATGCAAGAGTTGTAAGAGGGTGAGGCAGCATCAGGTAATTTTCAGTAAAAGGTAAAGTTGGAACAGACTGCCAGTAGTGAAGTAGCACCCTATCACATAATCAACAACAACAAACGTGCACACACAAACACACACGTGTATATGAAAAAACAATTTCAACATTAAGAAAATCCAATAAAGAAGGTAACCAGTTAGCTTGGTACCATTATTGCTCAGAGATGCGACTCTGAAATGTGCCTGAATAGATCCAGAGAAGGGATCCTTTGCAGCATAGTGGTATGGGGAAACTGGAGGAACTTACTAGCCTGGGAAAGTTTCATAAGCTAGGCCAAGTCTGCCAGCCTTACTCCTAGTGAGTGAAATGAATGGAACTCCAATCTCAGATCTAATAATCAAAAGTAATATTATCGTTATGAATAACTTCAGTTGTTCTACTGCTAATTTGTGGCAATTACATTTTAGTAATAAATATGTGCAGTGTTTCACTGAATTCTTTAATATTGATTGCTGGGAAAAACTGAGGATAAAATATTCTAGACATTATTTTGATCAGCATTTGAGTGGTATGCTTGCACCCTTCACCCTCAGACCATGAGGTTTTCTACCAAAACAAAGCTAATACTTTGTGCGGTACCTTTAGATTTTAGTTGGTTCTCCAGCATTGATTGCGATTTAGTTTATGATGTGCTTACCATCACTAATTTGGATCAAACCTTTTGTGTGCCAGCATATCAGACTTTGAAAGCTTCAGTAACTTTACTTTCTAGGTAGCAGCATCATAAACCAAGTCTCATTGGGCTCAGATCTATTGTCTCCTTATCTATAATGGTCTTTTGCTGGTCCTCTAGCACTAGGCTATTATCTTGTTCCTTGACATTAAAGAATTTGCCCTTTAAAGTCTGTCTGTGCTTCTCATTGTATTCATTGCACATTATCATCAGCTCCAGGCAAGACCAATCCAATTTATACATTTTTCGGTGTCTTCACAGTTTGTTCTCCTCCCCAGTAGGCCATGGTCCTTTTCTCATGCCATTGCATCAGCTCTGCTCTTAGTTAAATTAGTGGTTTTTGTAGTATTTATTTTTAAGTTTGAGTTATAATATGTTTCCAAACTTTTGTAATTACTTGATGATAAGTTTTATTGCTTGGGATTGGCGTCACTTCATTTATTAGACTTTGAGATTACTGATATTTTGATGTGTTCTTGTGAGTGTGTTTTTGTTGGGTAACATTATGGCAACAAAAGTTTCAGATCTCAGAAAATCTGAGTACTATGGGCACAGGATTCCACTGCAGGACACACGGTTGCTTTAAAGCTTGTATTTGTCCTCTGCATGTTTTAAGATTGAATGTGATGTTTGCAGTGAGGACAGTGGGCACTGGCATAGCTGTATGTTGTATCTTGTAAATTTTGTAGTGAATTCCCAGGCAGCCTTCATTAATGTTCCATTTCTTGGGACTAACCTGTATGGTTCTAAAGTGACACGGTTCTAAAGTAACACTGAGACTGGAGGATGAGGAGGAAGAAGAAGCAGCTCTTAGTGTTTGATCTAAAATTCTTGTCAGTTGTGGATATAGCCATGGCCAACAATACCTGCAGAAAAATCAATGTGTCCATGTCAATTTCCCGAATCTGCGTCTACCTAAAGGTTAAAAATCAAGAATAAAATCGGGAACAGTTTGACCTCCCTGTGGGAGGGGGACAGCAGCAGAGTCTCTGAGGGCTTGCCTGACCATCCTGCTCTGGAGATGTTTGGGAGCTGTGTGTCACTACACTCGTCTACATGGCTGGCTATAAGACAAGAATGGTGGATTTGGGCAGTCATGTTCAGAGGCTACAGAATTCCCTTTTCAGTCCCACACCACACTTTCTTGATTTAAGGTCCATGTCAGTAAAGTGTTGCAACCAAGAGAAGAGATTTTTATACCTTTCCACCATACCATAGAATATTTGGGTACTACTTTTGGTTCAATAAAAAAAACTCTGGACCTTAGGCCAGTTTTGAATTTCATCTTCTTTATGAGCACATTTCAAAGAAACTTCTGGATGGTAACTGTGCAGTTTGTTCTTCTGACTTTTCAAGAGGAGGTTGAATGTGCTGTTTGGAGCGCCAAGACAACTGCTTACCATGTAAAAATTGCAAAGAGGTCAAGAAGGTTTCTCCACTTCCAGGTGGGAGACGGTCACTGTTAGAACTGAGCTCCTCCTATTGAATGCTTCTCAGACCCCAGAGCTTACAAAATGCATGGCCATAGCTACAGCAAACGAGAGACCAGGTAGGGTCCAGGAGTTATCTTACTTGGTTGGCCAACTCCTAGCTGCTCTGATTTATTAAAGGGCCTAGTGTGTACATGTAATCTCTGCTTCTTTAGTTTCATTCCTTAAGAATTTCTTGACTGTGAATACTTTTTGAGCACCCCAGATAAATCCTCTACTTGTACGGGTGCTGGAAGAGTGGGTTGGGGGAGGATGGAAGTGAGTTGCTAACCACCTCACCCCTCCTGCGGGTGAGTGGCAGCTTGGCTTGCTGCATTGATGAAATGTGCAAAAATCCAAGTGTGGAAGCAGGCATGCATGCATCTCCCAAGGCAGCTATAGTCGACCTTGCAGACTGGTGGGAGGGTGCAGATAGGTAGTCCACAGGTAACCGGTCAGTCTGGAGATCCTGACACCCAGCTCTCCCCTCCATTCGAAAAAAAAAGAATGGACTGGAGAGCTCCTGCCCCAATGGAGGAACAAATGGGTCAGTTGTATGCAGGAAATGGAGTCATTGGGTCTATTGTGTTGATCAAAATAAATAAGTAAAAGTATTGTGAAATCGTCAATGAAATTATTGAAGATCCTAACACTTGCTGGTTGCATGCTAGACCCTATTCTGCAAGGCCATTCTCTTTCTGGGCAGGATGCCTCTGCTTCAGCAGGTAATGTCTGTTCTTCATTTCAGTACATTTTCAGCAGCTGTTTGCCTCAAAGTATTCTGATTACTGATCTCTGTCATTTACTTGGTCCTTCATGCCAGATTTCTTGAAGTTCTGCAATGGACTTATCAAACTGAATACTTAACACTATCAAGACCTATTTTCAGATCAGGTAAGGATTTCCAGAGCTTGTAAGGTACATCTGTGATGGGCACAATCCTAGTTTAATTCTGGGCAGTGTATTTATCTTTTCCACGTGGGAAGAGATACAGTACTGGCACAACACCCCTTAGGTGGGGGGTGTCATTGTTAGAAGTGAACACTCCAACATCTAGAGATCAGTGTTTCTGTTGATTTATAGATGGTCCTCACTCTGCAGGCCTAACAGTTCTGCTTTCCTCAAGGTGCAGTTTTCATTCCCTCTTGACAGTATGTTTGTAGTGTGGTAAACGAGCAGGATCGAATCCTTTGGTATGCCCCGTGTAAAGAGACCATGAAGGTATGCTTTCTGATAGCCACCCATTTTCTAGCTAAGTCAGTTATCTTGTGGACAAGCGTGTTCATTGCTTGCTGATGCCTGAGTTGTTGCTGTTCTTGTCAGTGGAACAGAAACTTCCCATTGCTGAGAAAGTCTTGCTACAACGTCTTTGCATGTCCAGTTAACACTAAGTACAGCAACTTCTACTCCATGATTTACCTCTCTAGGGAAGTGGTCCAGCTATCCTCTTCTCCAGAAATTACTCCCAGGACTCCTCTGAGCTCCCCCATTTCTCCTAATACCCAAGTTGATTCAGAAAGCCAAACAATGCAGATCAAAATTCATTAGCAATATTTTGCCTTGTCGAGCATTGTTCTCTTTTCTTTGGGCTCTGTCTTATCATGCATGGTTTCCCCTGCTTTAGCATCGTCTGTATGCCTTAGAACCTTCAAAACCCTTCTGACTTATCCATCTACCAAGCCTCGTTCAGGCCTCCACTCCCAATGTTAAACCATGTGGCTAATCTACTTCTGTTGACAGTCTGGGAAAAGCATATCCTCCTGGAGTTGTCTAGTTTCGTACCTCTGCCAAGAGGCCTATTTAAAAACAAATGCTCATTCATGTTAGCATTTTTTTTTTAATTTGGTCTATGTTTAAGAGATTAGGTCTCTCAATATTTGTGTCTACCAGCCTTGATTACCTCTGCTGAATATTTAAAACTGACCTTACTGTCATTTTCCATCTGTCACAGCTTTCTATTTTCCTCAGCACTTCCTTAAAATTTTGTAAGGCATATGTATCGTGGGAGATTTTCAAATCCCACTACTGCGGTGGTGGTGCTGTGGTAGTGTTGTCGCCTCATAGCAAGACATTGTCCCGTTCGATTCTCAGCTAGAGTGTCTTCTGTGTGGAGGCATACGTGAATGGGGTGTGCCTTCGTTGAAGGTTGTGCATCAGGGCTGGTAACCTGGTACGTAAAAATCCACTACCAATCATTAGCGGACCAGAGTTCCGCTGTGGCGACCCCTAACCGGGAAAAGCCGAAAGATACAATCAAAACCTCCATTCAAGATCCCGTTACCTCCTTGAGACTTTACACATTGGAGAAATTGACATCATCAAAATAATTCTAGTGGCTAAGAGAGATAAAGCCCTGACTATGTCCAGGGAATCCAAGGTTGATTAAAAACCCAGTGACTGAGCAGCAGGGAGGATGTGTGCCTGTGCTGGGGGAGGGTCTCTAGTGCTGTAGATGACCACTCCTTTAGTCTTGGAGGACACCAGGGCTTGTAGTGTTTGACTGGCTGGACATATGGAATAAACAAGGAGATGCATCTGCCCTGGGTTCCATGGCAGCCCTAGCTTCACAAGCCATAGCCTATTTGCCTGCCCAGCACTGCAATATAACATCACCATCCAAGGGAGTAGGATGTAAAAAAAAAAAGAAAACAAAAACCTCTCTGTGCAATACAGCATATGTGATGTTACCAGTTTGTAACTCCTGAATTTCCATTTCCTCTGCCCAGCCCACCAGAAAGGTGATTCCAAGCCCAGTGCAGCAGTGGGGACACTAAGTTAAGAGTGTATTGAGCAGTACAAGGCAACTCATGGTCCTAGCTGACTTAGACTCCTTTTAAACCAGCCTCTTAGGAGGACTTACAATATTTGCTATTTTGTTCTTGTGGCAGTATTAAGTAATTTCAGAACTACAGATTTTATATGCTAACTTCAATAACCTTATTTTTTTTAATTCCGTAGTTTTGGCCTTGGCTGCTGTGCATCCCTGTCTCCAGCTTCTCCACCTACACTTCACCATCCTGACTGCCCTGCTTGCCTAAGTAGCTAAGCCCTGCTGGACGACTAGAAACTCCATTCATCCACCAAACGAGTTTTGCCTATCCCTGGTACAGGAATAAAGCCAAACTCTCACTGCGAATAACTCATTCCAGATAATCAGAAACTTCACCATCCTGACTGCCGTGCTTGCCTAAGTAGCTAAGCCCTGCTGGACAATTAGAAACTCCATTCAGCCACCAAACAAGTTTTGCCTATCGCTGGTACAGGAATAAAGCCAAACTCTCCCTGCAAATAACTCATTCCAGCTAATCAGAAAGTATGTTCAACATATATCATACTCTGTAATTAATTTTAACTATAACCCGAGGTGCTAGGTGGTTATTGCTCTCTCCCTAGCCAGGACAGCCAGCAGCCATACTCTTTCAATATTTGGCCCTTATATGTCCCCTTTTGTCATAGTGTGCATCCACCAGATGGCTCCCCTGCCTACTCTTATTTGAGTAACTTCTATAAAGCCCCTTCCTCTACTACAGTATTTTTTCTTCCTTTCTTTTTTAGCTTTAACCCCTCCTGGCTCTTCTATTCCCTTTAGTAAGCAAGCTGTTTTGTTTAGTAAAGCTCTCAATATTCTATTTGTTTCCTTACTATTTCCTTGGTTTTAGCCCCTTTTGGTCCCTGCTCTTCCCTGTGATTTACTCTACTCTTGTTACTACTTTCTTCTTTAAACGTCCCTCTCCACCTTTCATACCTACCTCTCTCTTACCTTTACTACCTCCAAACGTTATCCTCAGCAGTCAGCTTGCTACTGATTGTTTCTCACAGATCTTCTTCTCTCCCTTGGTTCTACCTGCTCCGTTCGCCCTGCGGGCTCACTCCGCTCTCCTACCCTACCCCCAAATTCCACCCACCCCCAGGGGTCCTAAACTTATACTTTCCTTAACCACACCCTCCCTCCCATCCCATCACTCCTACCTACCAACCAATATACATTAACAGCCACACCCCTTGTCCTAACCAACTCCTACTAGCGGCCACTACTTAACTAGTTTACCTATTCTTTTATCAGATGCCTAATTAGTATTTAGTTCCACCTCTCTAACCTGCCTAACATTTACCTCTTTACTAGCCTAACTCTGTCCCACCTCCTTACAAATCATTATTAATTCTATTAATATGCCTAAAGTAACCAAAGCCTTCTATACCAAGCTAATACTCATAGCTATACTGACAACTGCCCTCTCCTCAGCCTATATCCTTACCACTATTGAAAATCAGTATTATTGAGTTTATTTACTTCCCAAAACAGACAGCCATACACACCTCCATACTTTCCCATAGTCAGATAACCTCACTTCTAATCCTAGTTATCTACTAGCCAAATGCCATAGATTCTCGCACATTAAATATGATAAACTCACAGTAAAGAAAGTTAAATATCTAACTTTTTAATTAACCCAGCATTAAAACTAAAGGATCTACCCTTAAAAGACTGACATTCACCCTACCCCAGGACCAACAAATCCAGCTACTCTAGTTGATCGGCCTAAACTGCCTAACTCTTTTCTGATAGGACACCTTAATATCCGCAGCGTTAACAACAAAGTAGCCCACCTCCAGGCCCTTTTAGATACCCATTCATTTGACATCTTCTGCCTAACAGAAACCTGGTTAAAACCAGGGACTAAAGACCGTGAAATAGTTCCCCAGGGTTACAGCATATTGAGACAAGACCAATTTAAAACGTAAGGGCGGGGGAGTAGCAGTTCTATTGAAAGATGGACTACTCGTCTCCCCCTTTCCATACAGCCAACCTCAGGACAGTAAGGCAGAAGTAGTAATCTCTAGACTTCATATCAACTCTAGCAAATCATTGTATATCATTTGTATCATTTGTATTTATCTACATCCTGGCAATAATACCAATACAATAGAGGATATGCTGGGTGTCCTCAACTTACCCACGAGAGACCATAATATTAGGTGATTTTGATACTGACTGGAAAGGAACCATTGCTGATACTCTTACCTCCCTCCTCAACCTTCACTGCTTTACTCAAACAATCATCTCCACAACCAGAATCAACAAATCAAACAAAAAAGAGAGCACATTAGACTGGATACTCTATGACAGCAACAAGCTTATAAGGTAGGAACTCTCCCTGACGACATTAGTGATCATACTTTGACCTATATTACTAGGCAGAAAAATGATATCTCTACCCCCCCCACCTATAAGATTACGCACAAGCAAACACTTTAACCCATTATTGTTCCAAAGTGAACTTAAAGCCTGTGACTGGAACCCCCTAGAAACTCTCCCACTTGAAGATGCTATTAAATATTTTATCTGTAAATTCTTAGCTATCTTAGATACCCGTGCACCCAAACGGTCTATCAGAATGAAATCCAAACCAGCCCCCTGTCTAACTAAAGAAATCAAACAAAAAATCCTGCTCAGGAACAAGTCTTGGGCTAAGTGGCAAGCCACTAAAGATATCTCTGAGCAACAAACCTGTAGGCAGTTAAGAAATGGTACAAAAAAGGCAATAGTTACAGACAAAAAGAACTATTATTGTCAACTACAGGAAACTTACCATAATAATCCTCAGAAGTTCTGGTCAAGCATCGACAAACTGCTTCTTCCAGGCCACTCTCGTACTCCTACACCACTAGGGACCAATCTAAATACCCCCCATCAAACTGCCAGTGCCTTTAATGCTTTTTTCACAGAGACCATACAATCGCTAGCTAGTCAACTAACCCCAGACAACTCAAATCTTCCTACCACCACAAATGGGTCACTTCCTACATTCCATTTGTAACCCATATCTACCACCGTCATCTACAACTTAATCCAAAAACATGAGCCTTGTACTCCTTCTGCTGACCAGCTTCCATCTGAATATCTGCATAAAGCAGTCAGAGCAGTTGCCTTTCCAATATCCTTACTCATAAATAGAACCCTAAAGGAGGGAACCATTTGTGACATTTGGAAAATCTTTCACATTATCCCCTTACTCAAAGGTGGTAACTCGGAGTACTCTAACTACTGGCCAATAGCTCTGTTATCGCCCTTGGCAAAGATTATGGAGAAATGCATTCACCATCAACTATTAAACCACTTGACACAACACAACATAATAGCTAACTGCCAACATGGCTTTAGGCCATCACATAGTACCACAACTGCTCTATTGTCCTTTACTGATGCCATTAATAGAAATCACAATGAAAACAAACTCTCATCTGCACTCTTTATTGACCTCTCAAAAGCTTTTGATATGGTAAACCACACCCTTCTTATAAATATTCTTCAATCCCTTTCCCTCGACTCTCAAGCTATTCAATGGTTCAAGTCCTACCTCAGCAACAGGCAGTAGGCAGTACTCTGGGGAAAATAATGCATCTTCTCTCCTGCCAGTCACACTTGGCGTCCCCAGGGCTCTATTTTGGGACCTCTCCTATTCTCACTATTTATCAATGCCTCTTATGTTGCAATCCCTCAAGCCACCTACATACAATAATGCAGACGATTCTACACTAATATGCTCATCTAACTCCATATCATAACTATTGACAATAACCTTAATTTTGATAGCCACATAAACAACACCATAAAGGCAGTTAACAGGAAAATAGGCTCCTTATATAGAATCAAATCTTTCTTCACTCCAACAGCTAGAACTATTTCAACTCTTCTGTACACCTCACCCACATACACTAACCTAAAGAAAAATAATCTCATCAAACTAGCTAATTCCTACAACAGCATAGCCAGATTTGCCACAGGCAATCCTTTCCGAACTCACCACTGTCTTAATCTGCAGCACCTAGTCTGGCTTGAACTACAAAACAACCTAATATTCTCCCAAATCACCATTGCCCGCAAGATATTCTGCCAACCTAACAGCACTGCCATACTCTCCAACCTCATAATCCCCTACAAAAATCTCAATTCACTACGCTCATCTAACAAACTTCTAGCCAGCATAAGTAAAACCAACAACCTAGCTGGAGCTTCCCTGTTTTCTAATACAGTGGGTAAAAACTGGAACCTATTACCTAATGAACTAACACTACTCTCTTCCTTACCTCTCTTTAAACAAAACCTCAAAAGGCACCTAATAACACATTGGTTATGCCCTTGCAATAACCCTGACTAATCCTCTGCTTTCTCCACCCATATCTCTCTCACCACATTTACTTCTACTTTACTGCTTACCTCCCCGGAAGCAGGCCTGATACTAGTAAACACAACTTAACTTACATTCTTCACCTTACCTTGATGAAGTACTACAATTCTCTTTCATCTCACTATATAATAACTTCTCTTTACTGTATCTAAATTCTATAATGTAAACGACTTGTTGACTTGTATGTGTTGCAATTTTTTGCAAATCTTAATTATTTATGTAACAATTGTGATCTATTTGCTCTCATAATTTGTAATGTTTATTTTCATGATTTTTAACATTGTAAACTTTTGGAGCTTTTCTCCCTGGATCTCTACTAAAAATGGAAATAAATCCAGTTAGATTAGCCCGGTCAACAAATGTAAAATAAAATAAATAAATTATATGCTTAACTTGTTTTCATAAGGGCAAACTGGTGTTGCTGAGCAATCCTACCTTTGTCTCTTCTTTTGACTTGGTGGCTACTTTTAATCAGTAAATTTGTCTGTATTTTCCCAAATTATTCCAACTTCTGCCTTCCTCTAGGGCTATTATTACGAGGTATGCTTTTATGACACCATCCAGGAGGGCATACTTTGTACTCTCTCTTTCTCGTTCTCTGATTTTTTTTTTTTTTTTTTTGTTAGAGCAGATCATGTCAAATATGAAAGTTGTGTACTTACTGTAACAGTCTGCATGATCATGGGACATAAGTCTGTCCTACTTCTGTTGGTCTTAGGCATGCAAGGTCTAGAGTAGACGTTACATGTGTATAAAGATGTAATTTATTTTCTCTTCCTTTGTACCTCATTTTGAGTAGTACAGTGGACCTTTGGAGAGTTAGAAAGGAGCACCGAGCTTTATGGCTAAGGAGGGACTTATTGTCTGGGAAAGTTTAGTGGACTGAGCTCACAAGGGCCTAGTCTGTCATACATGAACCACTGTCATGCAATCTGTTATGGTTGGTACGCAACCCTTTATCCCAACAATGAGTTTGGTAGCAGTACTGAAGTGCAGGTCACCCTAAATGAGCTTCTACCATTTCTACTTGCCACTAATCTGTGAAACTGAGTTACTTTTGTAACGCATATATAATTAACATATGTAATTGTTTCCTGTACTTCTAAATGTGACTGATGGCGCAGTTACATTAGCAGAACCTAAAGCCATTCCAGATACTATGTATATGTAGTTGTATTCTTTGCTGTACTCTTGTATAATGCAGTATAGCTTTGCCCCACTAACATATGGCTCACATAATGGGCTTATTTAAAAAGGAGTGCTTTTATAAGAATGTTTAAGTAGATCATGGCATGATAAGTAGCTCATATTTTACCCTCAGTGGATGGTGGTATGCCTTTAACATGCATATCCTTTTCTTGCTGCTTTTAGGCACACAAAGTCTAGAAGAGGCACTGTTTTAGTTGTTGCATGTGTATAAATTTTTTTTCTTCTCCTTTGCACTTTATTTGCAAGTGGCACAGTGGAGCATTGGAGAGCTTTATTGGTAAGGGGGGCAACCCCTCCCACCATGTATAAAAGGTGACTTATCTACTACTTGCTGTGGGGTAATGCTGTATTCTCCTACTTCCTTTTACAGCATTCCCACAGATACCTTGTATTATAAGGTTAACTAGGTGAGGACTTGAACACGTTTGTCTGACCCATCCACTTGGTGTTTATTATTCACAATACTCATTTCTTTTATTGGTGCAGTCACCATTTAAATTTGGATTTTATTGAACGTATTATTGGACTGCAGCTTAGTTTCACGTTCCTCTTGATTACGAGTCATTAACATAAATAGCAAGGGCTCGTTTTAAAGCAGGTTTAAGCTACTACACAGTGCAGGCTATGCTTTATCTGGGATCGTTTTGTTTGTTTTTCCTTTTTGCTTCTTTTTTTGTTACAGTGAATGCTTTTATTTTCCATGAACAACAGAAAAGCATTCTTGTTTTATTTAATTTATTAAAAAAAAAAATGACTAGTGGACAGATTCAAATGGACCCATTTCAGACCGTCACCAGGAATATAGGAGTATAAATTTAATCAATGGTACATTTAGGGTGGTTGTTCTAGAGTATAAGAACAATTTCACAGTAAACATTTAGGGTTTGTCATTTTGAACTTTTTGGGGGGAGTGTAAGAATTATGTCCCAATATTCATAGTAGTTCAAGCAAGAGAAGAGTTTGCATTGTTTACGGTTGGATTTAGATGTGGAGTTGGGCTGGAGGATGGAGGTATGTGATGACCTGCATTTACGGTTTGTGTGATACCTCGGGATGTTTCTCTGTTTATTCATTGGCTTTGTTTACTCATTATTGTTTGGACTAGTGCAGTACCCTCTCTTCAGGAGAGACCTGTGGTGGTACTTATAATGAGTAGGGATAAATTTGGACACGGGGACCAGGGAGCTTCCCTGCTCTTTTTGGAGGAGAGGAAATGCACTTTGGAGCTGTTAGGTAGCACTAAAGGGACGCTATTGCCATTCGGGAAATTCTCAGTTGGAGTGCAGCAGAAATGGAGAGAGGAACACGAGAAATCTTACAGGAGGGAGAGCAAAAGGAAGGAGAGGAAGCATGATGGAATGATATGGTGGAGAGAGTATTATAAGAGGAAGAAACTGAGATTGGGGAAATACAACAGCTGGTGAAGGGAAACGATATAGGTTTTCTTGGCTGCAGGAGTAGCCAGTTTTTAAGGTTACAAGAAAGAAGTTATGCAGATAGATGTAGCAGGCAAGGAAGAATGGAAGAAGGAACCGAGAGAGGACACAGATTTGCAGATGTTCATCATATTGATCATTGCTGTAGTAAATATGGGTCATATCCTGCCAAGGATATAAAGACCAGCTAGTCTCCAAAACTTTGTGGCACCTTCCACGCATTCAAACTGTCAAGCAGCTCAAGCTGAGTTGACTAAAAGACAAGTTAGGGCATGAAGCCCTTTAGAGCTTTACTGTCCACGAAGAGTACGCCCCTCCAAGGCTTTTGATGATCGATCGGTTACCTTGTGCTTTCCTTTGCTGTGCAACTATTTTCCCTTTGGGGAAAACTTCCATTTTCTTTTATGTTTTGCAAAACCTCCCTTTTCAGGAAAGTTACAGTCTATTACAGCACAACTCTTTTAAAAAGTATCAAGATTGTAACTTAATTTTAAATGGGGGCTACCATTTTTTCTGTCAGTTTAAAAGTAGTGTTAACTAGCTAAAAACACATTTTCTGTGGAGAAATTGTGTTTTATATTTCCTTGGTGGGGCTGGCATAGTGCTTGAAAGTACTTTTATTATGTGTTTTTGTGTGTCAAAAAAAGTGACTTCTGTGAAATGGTAATTATTGCTAGCATTTGCTGCTTGCTTCCCTTGGGAAAGAGGTACCACTTTCGGCTTGACCATGTAATAGACTACTGCTGCCATGGTCGGTTCTTCTTCCAGCCACAAAAATATAAAGTTCAGCAAACATCCTTTGCCACCACAGCAGGTTAGCACTTTTCATCGCTTGCAGGTTGGTGACTCTAATGTGGTCATTTATTGTACCGCATGCCATTAATTTCTTACCTCAAATCCCTCTGGTGTAGCACTATTGACTGGAGTTTATCCATGTTCTCTGTGCCTGTTGGAGTTTCCTCAATGGGCAAAGGAGAGACACTCTTGTTGGTCTTGGGAGAGGGAACAGGGAAGGTTTCCCTGTTGTGCCAGAATGCTGTGCCCATCCCTGGGGAAGCAGCTGCTGCAATTAGTAACATGATTGGCCCCATATTTCGTGTTAAAAAGAAACAGAAAACCAAGGTTGTAGCTACTCCTCCTCAAATCTCTTTTAAACAGGAGTAGTTTACTGGGTTTGGGTCTGGGATTAATTCAGGCTATTGATCCTTCTTGTAGTTTCTGGTAAAGGTATTCCTCTTTTCCTGAAGAGATTCAAGATTCTGAATCTGAACAGGAATGTGCAGGGAAGAATTCTGTTTTTCCCCCTCAGGTTTTAGAGGAGAGCTCCATTTCCAATGGGGCTTCTTTTTCTCTGAGACTATTGCTAGCATGTGCCAGTGTTTTCAGTGGTCGAGAGCACTGAGGTTTCTCAGTTCCTCAGAAAATACTACTTGTTGTTACAAAAAGATTTTCCAGAACCTAACTGTTACTCATGTTTTGTCAACTTTAGATCCTGTGTGTGTTACTGCCTGCAGTTTCTCTGTTGGTCAGCGAGCCACTCCTAAAAAGATGGATAGGACGTATAAAATTCCCCAATCTTTTAAACTGTTCTACACTATTCTCAAACTTGACTCGGCACTTACAGCCTTAGTTGATCACCCTTTAATTCCAATTCTGCCATCTCTCTGATAAGGATGGGAAAATTATTGATAGATATGGGAAAGAAGTGTATACTTCTGCAACTTTGGTTTTCAGAATTTTGATTTGTCAGGTTCATATGTTAAAAGTTTATTTTGACAAATTGTGAAAGTATGAGGAATATTTAATTGCAGTAACTTTTTGTAAGGAAAATCTGATCTAGATAACTTAGTTTCTTCTTTTGCACAAGTCAGTACTCCTTGTTTACAGTGTGTGTATGACTCTGATACGTCTTCCAGTGCTGTGGCCACTAGTACTTTTTTAAGGAAGTTTGCAGTGCTGCATTCTCGGAACATTCCAGATGATAAAAAAGTTATTTTAAATTCTCTCTTGGCTACAGATTGTGTTTGGCCCCTCTGCTGCAGAGGTGATCAAAAAGTGATAAAGGGTCATACTGATTTAGGGAATCTCTGAAAATTTTTGTCTGTTTTCCCAGATTGTCCAAGGGATTATTTACTCATTTTATTTTTTCAGAAAACAGAATAAACTGAAATTGAAAAGTTTCAAGAAATATCGCTGCTGAAATTTAACACTAAATTTCAGTTTTATTATTATTATTATTACTATTACTGAATCCATTACTAGATGGTAAGTTTAAATGTATAAATATAATTGGGAAGGAAAGGAACTATAATATTTAGGAATATAAAGATTTAAGATTGTTAATAATTTTGAAAAACAATTTGAAGTGTTACTTATTAAAAATGGAATTTTTTTTAAGTTTGATGGATATTTATTAAAATCAAAGGTTTGATAGGCATATATCTGGAGCATTCCTCCCTGGGCCTCCGCTGAAAACAGGCTCTGTGGAACCTAGTCGGACATTCCCGGTCAACAAATGTTAAATAAATAAATAAATATATATATATATATATATATATATATATATATATATATATATATATATATATATATATAGCATTCAGTAGCTTTAATACTTGATAAAAGCAGCTACTAAAGGAAATGGAAGAATGTTAACTTCATTCTTATGGTATCTGCTTAGTAAAGTTTACCCTAGAAGGAAATTAATTTCAATCTTTAGACTCTGAATATATGAAATCAATTCTTAAAGCAGTTGAGAAATATGTTTTTAAAACTCAATATCAAAATGGAAGTGTTTGTGCTTTCTCAGTGCACACACCTCTAAATTTAAGGAAACTCAGAATAATGTTGATGAATTTACTAAAAATGAATGGATTAATACTGTGGTCTGATTACTTTCAAAAAGGAAAACCTAAGTCTCCAGAAAATTTTAATGAACGATTATAAGCTGGATGAATCTTTTAACCGGTTAATATTATCCATCAATAAGAAATTAATTTTTTGATGAGTGAAGAGGAAGAGAACACTATTCCCCCATAAAATTGACCTACAAAGGAAACCTGTCCAAGTTATACAAGTTAATTGCAAACAGTAATAATAATTTTTATGCCATATTTTGGAAGTTTTTAGACTGCAGTGAACTGAGACTCAGTAGATGGTTAGAATAAAATTTAGATCAGTCAAAACTTGAAGTTTATACTGGAAAGTTATACATAGAAAAATCTCTAAGTTTAATAAAATTACTTCAGTTTGTTAGAGATGTAGTAACGATGTGAAAGTTGATTGGACACACGTTTATAGATTGTGAAAAATTAAATGTATATTGAGAAACGATAAATATATTTTAAGGGGTTATGGTCTGATAATTGTTTAACTAGATCAGCAATACTAATGAGTGTTCCACTTTATATATCTGTAAAAGCCAAATGACAAAAAAAAAAAATATTTGAGCCATTTGGTGGTTGCAGAAACGTTGTTACAAAATAACTGGAAATCAAATTCAGTTCCGGCGATATTGTACTTGAGGGCCTCACCAGATGCGCAGTAGCAAGCCCCGCCCAAAACCCACTCCTGTGATATGTCATTCATGAATATGCATTCCCTCCGAACGTACAACAAAACGTAAAAAGAAAGCAATACTTTGACAAGGGATGAAGGGAAGTCCTTACAAGTACAATATCGCCAAAAAATGATTACATCTGTGCTTATTCTGAATGCAGTTATTTTATTAGCACACTGTGCTCCACGTTGTGACCCCAAGGAGGAAGCTTTAGGTAAGACTGTGGTACCTTCTTTCTACGCTCTTATGTCCACTTCTTTTATTACTGGTTATTTCAGCTTACACACACACACACACACACACACACACACACACACACACACACACACACACACACACACACACACACACACACACACACACACACACACACATTCGTACCTACTTTTTTTTTTTTTCTTTTGAGACCAGACCTGAACATATATATTAAGGTAAATGTAATAGATAAGACTTTTGAAAACGTAGCATGAATTCTGGCTTATTTATAATAGCGATTTAATACAGCTATACTTGTAAAAGCCGCCGAGTATTGATGTTTTATAAACCTTCTTGAATTCTGTTTGACTCAACGCACAGTGAAACGATTTGTTTTGAGAATAGGACCGTCACAGGCCAGTTTTTCATAATTTACAGACTGTTGCACAGCCCGGGTCCACCGCATTTGTCACTCAGTTTGCGACATGCCCACTTCTGCGCGAAACGAACTGGTGAGGCCTTCAAGTACAATATTGCCTCAGTTCCTATATTCAAATAATTTTTAAATTTAACATTAATACTATGTAAAACTGAAAAAAGAAGTGATCAGAATAAGCTCTATAAAACATACTAAGACTTTTATTGGTTGGAATAGCTTTGTGTTAATTGTATAACATTACCTTGATGAGTCAATGTATTCCTAGCATTGTATAACAGTATGTGATGATCAGTTTCTTCTTTTTGTGTATATATGTTAAATCCAATGAAAATTAACAGACTTAACACATTTGGGTAAACAGACATTTAAGATGGAATGGCAAGTGAGTTCCTAAAAGAAGTCTCTAACCTCCTAAAACCATGGGCAGTCCTTTGTGTTAATGACTGTTCAAGACACCTTGTGACCCGCTCCCACTCTGTCCTCCTTGTTCTTACATAAATTATTAATCTCCAGTTTCACTTTGGAAACAGATTGCTTCAGATCCTCAAGGTTACAGATTGCAGTGGGAGAAAATTCCTCCTTTTAAGACAGTCATTCCTCATCGTTCAGATCAGATATGAAACTCTTATTTCCACCTGTTTTTTTTTTTATCACATGCTGTCTCAAGGACTGATGGATCTATTTCCTCCTTCCTAAGTGGAGCAGGATTTTGTTCTAGAATGTTCCTAGTGCCAAAGGAAAAAATACTTGGGGATTAGTTCTGGTTCTTTATTTTCTGAACCTGTTTGTGATAGTGCCCTAATTCAAAGTGATGTCACTTCACAACCTGTTGTCTCTTCCTCTCTCAAGTTTTGTGGTAACACTAGACTTAAAAGATATTTATCACATCCCTATTCATTCAGACTTCAGATGTTTGTCAGGGTTTTGCGCATCTGGATCATATTATCTGATGTTAAGTTGTCTATCTCGCCTTCATTCTTGCTGGTTGAGTTCGGAGCCGATCCTCGGCTCCGACTCGGCCATCTTCAAAAGCTCTAGAGCTGCTTACTGGCTCGAGGCCCCCACTATATCCCATGATGCCTGGCGCTAGATACCCAGATGTCGTTTGCTGCTTCTGCTACGAGGTTGCGTTTACTGGCTCAGGTCATATATTTTCTCTTTATTCACTATATTTAGGACTTTTTTTGTACTTTATTGAATATACGCTTATTGTCATAGCTTAGTTGTAGGTTCTATGATAGTTTTAGTGTGTCCTCCCCCCCCCCTTAAAAACTTGTTTTCTCCTTAGAGTTTTCCTCTCCCTCTCCCACTCCCGTTTACCTTTTCAAAGTAAGCCGTTTTAGTTAAGAGGCTTATCATTGTTTTATTTTTTAAGGTAGACAAAGTTCATTAGAAATTGTGGTAGTTGTAGGTCTTATATTATAGTGTGTGTGTGTGTGTGTGTGTGTGTGTGTGTGTGTGTGTGTGTGTGTGTGTGTGTGTGCTGTTAGGGTGTGGTAACTTTTGTGTGGTTTGTGTATATTTTTTTCCAGTTACCTACTCTCCTTTATACTTGTTCTTTGTAATTGATTTTCCTTCACAGGAATGTCTAAAGACACAAAAGTGTCGGGATTCGAGAAGTGTGACTCATGCTGTCAGAAAATGTCTCTGACAGATGGTCACACTTCTTGTGTTAATTGCTTGGGTTCCCTACACCTGCAGGACTCTTGTTCGGTGTGTCACTCCTTTAGTCCAAGAGTCCTGCAGGAGCGTAGGAATAAGCTTATCCTTAGGGGTTTGCTTAAACCTGAAGGATCACCGGCCAAGACTCGGTCAGTGAAACCTTCTAGGCCATCGAAGCCGTCGGCTCCCAGCTCGGAGCCGTCGCAGAGTATGGCTTCTGCTTTAACTTCGGTTCCGGCTGGAACCGAAGCACCTATCTGTACGTCAACTTCGGCTCCAACCGGAGCCGAAGTACCTATCTTCCAGTCGGCCCCGACTCTTCCGTCGGAACCATCAGGGAGTCGAAAACGCTCCAGGTCACCATTCTTGGAGTCGATGCACTCTGCTCCAGGGTCACCCTTACTGCAATCTGAGCGTAGTCATCGGTCCCACTCTTCTCGGTCGTCTAGGTTATCTGACCATGATTTGGAGAGAGTGGTGAGCAGGCTTTTAAAGTCGCAGGCCCTGGCAAAAATGCTATACAGCCCCCCCCCCCCCATCAGGGCTTGGCTCTACCTGTTTCCCCGATAGTTCCTCCTTCGACTCATCCCTTGTGTTCGGAGCCGGAGCATGCTGTGGCTGGAACCGTGGGTCCGTCGGCACCGATACCTCCCCTTTCGGTTCCGTCGACTCCATGGTGCCGTCCTTGGAGGGATCTGGGCGCCGGGACTCCCTCGTCAGCTCTGAGGGGGTGAGTGGCATCGGACCCTTGTCCGACCCTGTTCTCCCTCTCGGAGCTTCGGCTCAGGTGAGTTTGGCTCCTACATCGACTTCAGAGCCGTCTCTCTTGGTGCCAGGAAGGATTTCGGTCTCTTCAGAACCGGAGCCTTCTCTGGTATCGGGAAGGTGCGTCTTCGAGGTCATGAGGAGTGTGCTGGCATCTGAGTCAGCCTCATCGGCTCCTCCCCCATGATGCCTGCTCCTGCCTCTGCCCCTCCTCCAGACCCCAAGCATGGGGAACAAGGGCTCCAGGGCACCCCATTGGGTGTATCTTCAACATGCTTCCTCTTGCATTTCCTCTTTCGAGGGGGCTCCTCTGATTGAATGGGGGAGGCCTCGAAAGAGGAAATGCAATAGGAAGCATGTTGACTCCCCTGAGTCTGTCACTTCAGATACTGGCTTGGAGGAGTCGGAAGGGTCCCCGAGATCCCCCTCTGAGGACGTCTCCTTCTCAGACATCCTTGAAATCCTTAGGCAGAGGGGGAACTGGACTACCTTTAACCCTTCCGAGGATGAGTCGGATTCCTGGACGCGTTTGGTTCCCGACCCTCCACCTCCTGGGTGTCTCCGCCTTTCGATCCACTGATGTCGGTGGTGGTTCGAAAGGCGTGGTCAGCTCCAGACTCAATGGAACCAACTCCCCGTAGGCCCACAAAATTCATCACTGCCCCTCAAGACAAGCAATTTCTGACCAAAGGTGTTCCCGTGGATGCCATGGTGGTAGCAGCGGCCACTAAAAAGGAGTTGGCTGAAACTTCTTTCTGTCCATCCCCCTAATAAGGAATCTAGGACGATGGACAGAAATGGGAAGCGGATGCTTTCCTCAGCGACCTTTTCCATGAGGTCTCTGAACTATTTGTGTCATTTTACCCACCTTCAAAGGGATCTCCTTAGAGCTAGGAGATGCCCTTCAAGATCCATCAGCTGCGGGGGTCAGGCTAAGATTTCCTCCCAGCTGGCGACTCTAAATTCTGTAGTAAACTCCTCCATGCGGCTCATCTCTTATGCAGCCGATGGAGCGAGTAGGGCCACAGGCACAGGTGTGGCTTTGAGGAGACACGCTTGGATGCGGTTATGCAACTTTACGGAACCCTTTAAGACGTCTTTCACCAACACCCCCTTTGATGGTTCTGCTCTGTTTGGACCACAGGTGAAGGATACCCTTACCAGGTGTGAGCAGGAAGGCAAGACTCTCTCTGCCATTGGAGTCCGTTTTTCCACTCCTTCAAGACCGTATCCCAAGGGTCAGAAGAATGGGAAGATGTGGTTCCGGAAATCCCAGGGAGCAGTGCCTGACACACGTGGAGAGTTCCTCTCCAGGGGCAGAGAAGGGAACAACAATAGACGCTGCCCTAGGGGCAGGGGGGGGGGGTCCGCAAAATCAGGGCCAAAGAGAATCCTTCTCTGACAAGTCCTTCCAGCATTCCTGAAGTGCTGCCCACCTTCGGAGGCAGTTGGGGGAAGATTATCGCTGTACCCAAAAGCCTGACAAAGTATAACACAAGACAAATGGATACTTTCTATCACATCCGAAGGCTACAAAATTCCCTTCTTTCGCACTCCACTCTTTTCCAACAAATCCCTTCCAGATGTTCCACCCAATCTAAGGGATCAAGCAGATCAAGAAATTTCAAAACTGCTAAGAAAAAGAGCCATCCAGTCAGTCCCAGCAGACCAACAAGGATCCGGAACTTACTCAAGGTTCTTTTTGGTACCAAAAAAGACAGGGGACTGGAGACCCACTCTCGATCTCAGCAGACTGAACAGGTCTGTTCAAAGAACGAAGTTCCGGATGGTCACGCTACAGTCCATTTTACCCTTTCTGGGTCAGGACAATTGGATGTACTCAATAGATCTTCAGGACGCGTACTACCATATCAAAATGCACAGACGCTCCAGAAGATTCCTCCGCTTCCGGCTGGGAGCCAGTCATTATCAGTTCAGAGCGCTGCCCTTTGGTCTCACCACAGCCCCCAGGGTGTTCACCAAATGTTTGGCAGTAGTCACCGCTCACTTGAGACGGCAAGGATTCCAGGTATTTCCATATTTAGATGACTGGCTCCTTACTGCAACCACCAGGCATCACCTGCTGCTAGCCAGAGACTACACCATCCAAACGTGCTCTACTGTAAGCATCACAATAAATTTCGAAAAGTCTGCATTGTCGCCTTGTCAATCTATCAACTTTATAGGCGCAAATTTAAGCACAAAGGACATGTCAGCGACTCTCCCAGCAGACAGAGTGTTAGCCGTTCGACGACATGTGCAGGTCTTATTAGGTTGCAAAAAGATTCAGGCCAGATTTGTGCTAAAAACTTTGGCAGTGGGCGAGCTTTTCCCAACGGTTTCTGATAGCAGCGCACATTCCTGGGAAGTCCAAAGTTATAGCAGACAGGCTGAGCAGAGCAATTCTTATGCCTCACGAGTGGTCTCTCAATCAGACTGTGGCGGACAAAGTCTTCCACAAATGGGGTCAGCCTTGCTGCGACCTTTTTGCCACCCCCTTCAACAGCAAGTGCGACAATTTCTTCTCTCTCCTTCCTCTCCACGGACACCTCCCCAAAGACGCTGTAGTTCACGGTTGGCCCCAGGGACTTCTTTATGCATTCCCTCCATTTCCCCTGATTCCCAAACTAATTCAGAAAGCTACCACATTGGGATGCAAGATGGTCCTCATTGCCCCTTACTGACCTCGACAAATTTGGTTCCCTTTCCTGCATCATCACCTTCTGGACCAACCCTGGACCCAATTCCAGAACTCCAGATCCATCAATCGGGTGGGCTGCACCATCTTTAATCTCTCCAGCTCACTGCTTGGTTTCTCCACTTCCGACCTTAGCCAGGCTTCCCAACATCTCTCATACGGTGCGTGAAATCATCTTATCCTCGCATAAGTCGACCACTAGGAAAACTTATGCTAGCAAGTGGAAACGTTTTTCCTTATGGGCAGTGAACAGGAAGATAGATCCCTTTTCAGCCCCTGTGCACCATATTTTAGAATTTCTAGCAGAACTTTTTCGAACTTAGTTCAGCTAGCTGCAATTTCAAACTTTCATACGGGCCTCTCTGATTCCAACATCATGTCCCATAAGCTTTGTAAAGCCTTTCTTAAAGGGGCCACTCTACTCAGGCCCCCAGTAAGAGATCCCCCGCCTCCGTGGGATCTGAATTTGATTCTAGCTTCCCTGATACTGCCCCCCTTTGAGCCGGCAGCTTCCTGTTCCTTGAAGTTTCTTTCTTGGAAAACCCTTCTTCTGGTCGCAGTTACGTCAGCCAGAAGAGTTTCTGAACTTCAGGCTCTTTGTGTTCTTCGTCCTTACCTAGTTTTTCACAATGATAGTTTCTCTTCGGACTAACCCTTCCTTTCTTCCAAAGGTTACTTCTGATTATAATTTGAATCAGTCCATTGAACTACCTGTGTTCTTTCCAAATTATTCCAACAAGGCAGAATACAAGTTACATCAGCTGGACGTCCATAGACAATTACGCTTTTACTTGCATAGAACCAAGCAAATCAGAAAATCAGACCAGTTGTTTCCTGTCTTACGCTGAGGGAAAACGAGGCATACTGGTGTCAAAAGTCACCTTATCTAGGTGGTTGACTGCTACTATTACCTTTATATATCAGTTAAGAAATAAAGAGCTTCCTGCTAAACCCAAAGGTCACTGCACCAGAGCTCTAGCTACTTCTGTGGCTTTTCAGGCCAGATTGCCAATGGAAACTATTTGTGCGGCAGCTACATGGGCTAATCCACATACCTTCATTTCACATTATAAACTGGATGTGGCTTCCAGAAGCAGAGCTGATTTTGGTTCCACTGTTCTGAAGAGTCTCTTCCGATGAGCCACTCAGGATTGAGGTGCTAGGGACGCTGTCCCAACCAGCAAAAATGAAGGCGAGATAGACAGCTTAACATTAAGAAGTTATGTACCTACCATAACGTTCCATGTTAGTTGTCTTCTTCTCGCCTTCTTTCTTGCGTCCCACCATCCATCCCCCTATCCTAGTAGACCGAGAAGAGTTCCTTAGGTTTGTCGATCACTGGCTGAATCTTCTCTGGCTATTCCTTCTGTCAGTCTCTCTAGTAGGTTCCTGTATCCTGCTAAATTTACTGTATTATTATAATTGTTATTATTATGTCTGTAGTTAGGTTACCAAACGAGATCTGGGTATCTAGCGCCAGGCATCATGGGACATGGGGGGAGCCTCGTCAGTAAGCAGCTCTCAAGCTTTTGAAGATGGCCGAGTCGGAGCCGAGGATCGGCTCCGAACCCAACCAGCAAGAAAGAAGGCGAGAATAAGGCAACTAACATGGAACGTTATGGTAGGTACATAACTTTTTATTTTCTGCCTTACCTTTTGGACTATCCATGGTACCAAGAGTGTTCCCAAATTGTATCACTCCAGTAATAGCTCATTGTAGGCTACAGAGTATCCACCTATTTTCCAAATTTAGACAACATGCTTATCTTCGCGGAGTCTTTTTCAAAGCGTCATGAATCTCTGTCTTGGGTTAGCGATCTGTTGCACATGCTGGGATTCCAGGAGAACGTTCAAGTCTTTCTTGACTCCCTAATGCAGGATTGTGTTCCTGAACTGTCATATAGACACCTCAATTCAAAGAGGTTTTCCTCCACAGGAAAAAACTAGATAATTTTTTTTAGATATTTTTTCCAAGGTTTGCCACTCAGACTTTGATCACTGTGAAGGGAATACCTCAGTATTGTTGGCCTTGTGGCATCTCTGATTCTCATGATACCCCCTGGCAAGACTCCGTATGAGAAGGATACAGTTTTATCAGAAATCTCTTTGGTCCCAGCTTTAGCATCCTTTATCTTTTCAAATCTCAGTGCTGGAGTTTGTCATAAGGGAACTCTTTTGGTGGAGACAACAGATATCCTTAAATCCAGGTCTCCCCTTCTCCCTTCCTGTTCCAAAGAAGTCAGTCACCAAAGGCTCTTTAGACTTTACTTGGGGAGCAGTGTAAGGAGGGATAAAAGTGAAGGGGCTGTTGGATACCAAAAACCAATGCAAGTGTATAAATATCAAGTAGTTGCTTGCCCTGATCAAGCCACTCATCTCTCTGAACCTTCCTGGGACCTCTTCAAGTAGTTACAGACAGTACCACAGTCATGTGAGACATCAACAAGCAAGGGGGATACAGGTCCTACCCCCATTGCAGGCTAGCCATGTTAGCTTTGTGTTATAGCCTCACAGCACAGTCTCACTCTACGGGCATCCTGCATTCCATCAGAGCAAAATTTGTGGCAGACATGCTGAGCAGGACCAGGGCAAACACTCACAAATGGAAACTACATCAGGGGGGTCTTCCAAGATTTGACCCATCTGTGGGGAGTTCCTCAAGTAGACCTCTTTGTCTCTTCTCTGAACAATCAACTGGAAAAATTCTTTTCCAGGATTCAGTACAAGAAAGCATGGAAGATGGATGCGTTTTTTTTTTCATGGACACCACACTTTCCACTATCCGAAGTAATCCCCCAAGATCATAGTGGTGAATCCCTTCTGATCTAGACAACTGTGTTTCTCCCTTCTTTTGGAAATTGCCAGAAGCAATTACCACAAACTTCCTCACAGATTGGATCCGCTCACACAAAACAGGGATGTTTACACCCTGCCATCAATCATCTTCAGTTGCTTGCTTGGTTAATAGTGTCTTAATACTTTTAGGCCCCTGTTTACTGAGGATGTGCAGTGGATACTAATGGAGTAAAGAAAGCCTGTTCCTAGAAAATTATACATAAGGAAAGGGTTTTCTAGTTGGTGGCAACAGCAGAAACCAGCACCGATTCAGGACAAGGTGTCCTGTATCTCTGGTTTTACAATATTTGTGTGAGTTATCCTATGGCCTTTCCTATTCCTCTGTCAGGGTTCATTTATTGGCCATTTCAGCATGTCTTCCCATGGATCCTCTCCTTTCAATGCAATTTCATGTGAAAATGTTCTTTAAATGGGTTTTGTATAAGCAGCATCCAAGAAATCCCTACTTGATCTTAACTTTGTGTTACATACTTGCCCCATTTGAATCATCTAATCTGGCTAACTTGAGGATCTTTACATGAAGGGTTTCTGAGTTGCAAGCTCATATATCGTGAATCTGCCGTAGCTCACTTTCATAGGGACATTGTTTCTTTAATCCCTTTTATGCTTGAAGTCGTATCGGAGTTTACTTCAATCCAAACTGTGCATCTCCCCGTTTTCTTTCCTAAAACTAAAAATGAGGGATAAAGGATACTCCATACCATGGATGTCCACAGACAACTTTGGTGCTATCCTTGACAGAATTAAATCTTTCAGATTTTCAGATCAATTGTTCATTTCTTATGAAGTTGAGAAAAAGGGACAACCTGTGTCAAAACAGATTTCCAAATGGTTGGCTAAGCTATTTTTGTTGTTGCTGCTATTATCATTATTATTTATTATTGTTATTATTATTTATTTTTATTATTATTATTATTATTATTATTATTATTATTATTATTATTATCATTGTTGTTACTCCTGGATTGTCCTTTTAAGGCTCAGCCTCCCTGTCTGTGGTGGCAGGAAAGGTGTGAAGGGCCTCGCTCCCAAACCTGTCTTTTAGTCAGCTCAGCTTGACCTGTTTGACAGTTTGGATGTGTGGAAGGTGCCTTGAAGCTTTGAAATCTGGCTGGCTTTTATATCCTTGGCAATATGTAACTCATAATGCTACTGCAGCAGTGATCATTTGAACATCTACTGTTATGGTAAGTTCAACTTACACAACTGTACTTTTGCATGATCCTGGAAGTTTTGAGAGGTTATCTCTTAATAAAAAGGTAGCTTGCATTGTAATAGTTAACTGTTATAGGGTGCACTGGGGTTATATAACTTTTTTTTTTATTTCAAAAGGGATTGCTTTGTGATCTGACCTTACCAGTGAGAGGATTGTGACACTGCCAGCCCAGCTATCTGGAATTTTGTGGATAGTCATGTGTCATTTGTGACTATAAATATGATTCGTATACTTGTCTTACAAATGTAAGAGACTATATGTTGTGTATATTAAACTATGGGTGCAGAAGTGTATGTTGAACTGTATGTTATGTACTGAGTTTCAAGACTGTAACCACAGTGCACCCTACTGGAAAAGAACAGAAATGTATGTAAATTATATACCTGTGCAAATGTATGTTTTAATAGTAGAAGCTGGAACATGTAGAGTTAACTTGCAAAACTTCAAGAAAATAAGCTGAAAAGTAAAGTGTTTTGCAATTGTGTTCTCTCTCAGTAAGCAGACTCCATGTTTAGAGCTGGAGTTTTTTTTCCTATTGTCTTGAAACAGAAATAATTACTAGGTTTCAAATGTAAAAGTGTTTAATTGTATTACGATTTCCTGTTCTGAGCAAACATCTGAGCGATATGTATTTTTCACATAGAAATGTTAAATTTTGTTAAGTATCTGTTAGCCTGGGAACTAATGGCAGATGACAGTGATGTCATCCGGGCTAATCCATCAGTAATATGTGATATTAATTTAAGATCCCTCTTAGAGAGGGAGAGTGGGCGTTTCGTATCTTGTCTTGGACCTAGAAACATCCGTCTGCATTAGCCTTGCTCAGTAAATAAGTTATTTAGGGCATAGTATCTCTTAGCTATAGGTAGGAATATAGTGAAGATTAGATTAGATGTTTTCTGTATTTATTTGAGACTGTCCTGCAATGTTGTTTTAAAATATTTTCTGTGATTCTGACCTCTGTAGTTACTGTGTTGATTGAGTATTGTCTTGTTCTTTTATTATTATTTTAAACCTTTATGGCTGATATTTGTGAGACATATTTAAGCTCTTAGAGTACATGTATATACAGTTGGTGACACTGTATAGGTCATTCCTAAATAACCTTGGTCTTGATCACATGTAGCATTTGGATAATAGTAACATTACATAGTAGGATTGGTCACTCTTTGTAAGGGTCTTTATAGTAGCTGATAAGTAGTGGTTGGTGGCAGTGATAATTACCTTGTAGTCTGGACAGAAGGGGGCATAGCCATAAACCTGTGCCAGCCTTCCCCAGGAGTGTCTGTGTGTTTGTAAATAAATCATATATATGTGTGTGTGTGTGTGTGTGTGTGTGTGTGTGTGTGTGTGTGTGTCAGCTACTTGGGCAGGGACACGAAGCATTGGTTGGACAGAGAGGGTGCTTGAGGTTTTGGCTTGACCACTCTGCTGAGATCTTAACCCTATAGCTGTGCCAGTGGGGGAGTCTTATTGGAGATCTGGAGAAAAAGGCAGAAGCCAGCCCCGGACTGACTGATCTCTGTGTGCTCTTAAGGGAATTTGTGCTTTACTGTGTGTGTACTTGTCCTCCTCCCAATGTGTACGTCCCTCACTAGTGCTAGTGGTGAGGATTGAGGCTCTTTGATTACTGGGCCAGTGCAGGGGCATCACCAGGATATGACACTGAGTGGAGTGCAGCATTTTCCCATGTTTGTGAGGACCAGGTCCACTGCGTTTGTAACTCTAATGGGCATATGCACTGTCTGATCTGATCTAGGATGTTTTTTGTTTACAAAGTCCAAAAATCTCTTTGCCTCGGTTTTTGATTCATATAAGATTTCCAGTCTTGTGTCTTTCGGCTTTTCCCGGTTACGGGTCGCCACAGCGGAACTCAGGTCCGCTAATGATTGGCAGTAGATTTTTACGTGCTGGCTATAGAGTGGTAATCAACGTCCCCTGTGAGTATGATATTTAGTTGAATGAGGAATGCCGCCAATTTTAAGTGTAAGCTTTGTGTTTCGTGGGATTTAGCGGGTGACGTGTAGCTTGCTAGGATATGATGTGGAACTCTGTGAATGCAGAAACTTTAGCATGTCAACCTGTTTAACCAATCTGGAGGCATGCTTGTTATTAATGTAGATTGAGACATCTTCACCTTTAGTCCCTGTCTGCGCAGCTGCTGATGTAAATGTGTGGAAGGCACTGAAGCCTTCCACTGCTGGGGCATACTCTGTGGCTTTAAACCATGTCTCAGTAACTGCACAGATGTCTACATCCTCCAGGGTGAAGATAGCTTGAAGGGATTTGAGTTTCTTGTTTAATCTCCTGGCATTGAGCAGTAACACCTTTTAGATACGTGTGGGCTGATTTTGCTATGTTGGAAGGTTTGTCAGTTTGGTATTGCTTAAGAAAGGCTGTATGGGGATGAGTAGTGTTTTAGCCAGTATTCTCAAACCTAGAGGGAATAGTTGCAGACCATCCCTGGCAAAACTGTGGTTTGTTAAACAATGTTCTCCCTTGCTGACAATATTGTATCCCCTTAGCATATAACACCAGAAACTAAGACAGTTAAAGTATATTATCTTTTGTTTGTATTGTAGCATCTTTCATGGTGAATTTAAAATGCTGCTCAATCTAGGCACATACAACCTGTGACATACAGCCTGAGAGCTCCCTCATATCTCTTCATATAGTCCAGGGATGTACATCTCGGGCCATTTACACTTACATGGCTATCGCTGTGTCATACTGGTACCTGTGGTCATGGACTATGGCTGTGTGTGTGGTACAGTGACTTGAGTGTGTGATTAACTTGGCAGATCCTGGCTCCTGACAAGCAACTGACCAGTATTTCACCTTGTCTAGCATGGAGAATAGGGCTTCAGTTATGTTGCACAGTGGTGTCCCCTATGACTAGAGTTGTAGATGTTGTATTGGTTTGCCTTTTAGGCTTTTTAGTTGAGGCTTCACTGGGAGTGGCTATCTGTGTAGTGTTGAATGTTGCAATGGAGTATTTTTTTGGTTTGCTGAGGATGATATTTGCAGGTGGAGTGTCTGGGAGGTCTTTGGTACTTGGGTAGGTTGCATTTGCGCTGGTCTGTATGGTGGCTGTAGCATATGCGTTTCTGACAACCTTATTTTTTTTTCTGCTGCTGCAAAAGCTTTGCCTCCAGTGACGTTGTGCATTTACATCTCTCACATACTATATCTGTTTAAGGATTAAATTGTTGTCAGTGAATGTTAAGAAAATGGCTACATTGTCTAAAGATATTCATGTCCACCAGACTATCAGCGGAGCAATTGGGAAGGTGCATGTCATGGTATTGGATCACTTATTAGGTGAGCTATAAAAGTGTGATGCATGAGGGATTAAAAGAGACCAACCAAGGGTGCTGTAGGGACTAGAGACTAGACCAGGCAATGTAATACAACATTTAAGGAGCAACACTGCTCAGTGTGCAAAGTAGTTGCTCTGTGCTTCTGAATGCACTCACCAAGTTACCGGGTACAGATTCAGAGGTAGTTCTAGCAGAAAATGTCACCTTCTGGGTGTCTGCTGCTGTACAGGGCACTGCTGACCATGAGCAGCCCCATGCAAACATGCTGAATTTATACAGTCAATAATAACACTTAAAGCCACATGAAATATATGTCTGTATTTAATAGTTCATTAGAGGTAGCAGGGAGTCAGCATTTTCATTACTTGGAGAACTTGGCTATTCCATTGGATAAAATGTTAAGCCATAGCAAGGGAATTTAATCAGAATTATCCATTGCTTGACATTACAATGAACTTGCAAAAATCACAGCTGACCCTGTTGTAGCTGGTTGTATTCTTTTTTCAGGTTTTTTTATTTTTTTTAATATACAGTAGATTGGGTATTATCCCTTAAATAAAAAGAGTTTTCACTATACTGAACTCCAGCAGAATCTTAGCTCCTCCATGCTTCAAACCTTTGTGTGTCATGGCAGCATCCATCTTGATGTATCCTCATGACAGACTGTACGTGAGAGTGCTGCAATGGAGACTTGAGTTTAAGTGGTAGCAGGTCTCGCCAAATTCACTAGCGCATGAAGGCTGTACCTTAAGTCATGGGTGGAGTTCACAATGCTTAAGCACTGAGGCACTATTACCCACTCCTACACCTACAGTCACCTTGTCTGCCTTAGGTTAGAGGGCCATTACAAAGGCCAGAGGATTCAGGGTGTCCAGATATTTTTTAACTCTACATTGTACATCACAATTCTGGAGATAACGTCATCCTCCTTACTCTTCTTAGTGTGATGTGCTGTTCATTTCAACAAAACATGGTGTAGTGTGGTATATCATCTAATAACATGTGGGGCGAAGGGGCATGATCTTATTACTTGTGTTAAGAAGCAACACAGGTATGGGAATTGGCCATTTAATGTGGGTACTTTCTGATGGGAAATCACGTTCTGCGCGAGCCCAGCTCAGTAGAAGTTAAACTTAGCTGCTGTTTGCCAGTGCCCAAAAGTAATGCCCTCAGTCTAATGATGACTTGGAAGTTGATTGATGTGGGGCAAACCTTACTGTGACTTATTTGCTTTCGCCACCAGTTGCAGGTGCAAAAGCTGCTTCTCCCTTCTCCTCCCTTCAGGTACAGACCCAGTGATGCTTTAGATCAGCATTGGACTTTTCTGTGCTTCCCCCTAATTTATGCTGAGGCTCCATTAGAAAGCCAAGTTACACAGGGGCAAGATATGTTTCATAATTCCCCTTCTGTCATTGACATATCTGGCTTCTGCTGCTTCCACTTAAGTTCATAGAGAAGGCCTTCCGGTTGCATACTGTTAGGCAACTGTCTTTGACATTCGCGTTCTCATGCTTGCTGTCTGGCATCAGAGGTTCCACTACTAACCAATAACCCTTCATTTTTCTGTCAAGTTGTTCTTCTATAATCTGTTCTCAGATGTCAGACACTCAAAATGCATAGACGTGAATGGATTTCCTTTTTAATGTGAACCACAATTATTTTTTTTATTGTGGGTTAAGTCGTTCCTTAGGTACATCTAGCAGCCACTTCTAATCTCCATCCTGGTTTACAGTCTTAACCTACATCATGCAAGGTTTAGAAACTGTTTTTGAAGTTCACTTTCCTACGTGAAACTACCGGTTCAGGATTTAGTGCCACAGTGAAGTGAAATGTCATACTCTGTTGTAGAAGCTGATCTTGGCCTCCTGCTCCTTTCTCCACTTAGAGTCTGTAGTTTTGCTGATTTGAGAATATCCTCCTTGGAGAAACTTTTTTTTCTTATGGCAGTTATTTCTGCCACGAGAAAAAAAAACTTCACAGAGAGTTGTATGGAGCGAGGAAAGGTCCCCAACACGGTACTTATCTGCCTGAAAACATTACACTGAAGCAGACCCATGTAAAAGAGTAGAATTGATGCTGATGAACATCTGGATGTCTGGACTACTGGTAAGTTTGTTCTGAGTTTTCGTGCATCTCTTATGTCCTTGTTACAGTGGCTCATCCTCTTATGCTAACAGTGGGTATATGGTGCACAAGGAACAGGTATTCTAGTGGATAACTCTCCGTCAGTAATGAGTACTGCAGTAGTCATCTTATGACGAATAAGGATTATTCCAGACCAACAAACCTACAGGCAGTGGAGGGTGGCTGGGTGTGTTACAGAGTTGACTTGCAAGTGTTTAATGTAACCATCCAGAGCTATGTTTTAGGGAGAAAAAAGTCTGTGGAAGAAGCAACTGCTGTAGCTAATTCAATAACGATGACACTGCTCCTATGTTAATAACAGTAGCAACAAAAAAGCAGACCACATACAGTGCTGTTGTCTCACTGTAGCTAAATTGCAGTACTAAAACTTTAATATTCAGTGCTGTGATTAAGCATTTCTAAATGTGAGAATACCCCTTTAGCTGAAAACAATGCAAAAACCTAATTTTTTCCTTTTTCAGCTGAAAATTTCTCAAATTGAAAATTTCATTTAGGCTTAGAATTCTTAGCAGTCACAGAATTGTAACACTTTTTTTACCTGACTGCTGTTAAACATTAATGAGTAAAATAAGTCTTTGGAACTGAGGCAAGATGCTAACTATATTTACTAAAGCAAAGCTGCACGGGTCTATATTATATTTTCAAAAGTTCCAAACAGCCAACACCATATGGTCGACACCATATGAAGATGTTTGAAATTTCGGAAATATAATAAAAAAATAAAAATAAACTATACTTACCTAAATGCTGTTGCCCCCACCCCTGCTACTTAAATATTCCTACTCCGAGATCGCACTGCATTGAAGTAAAGGGAAAAAATTCCCTATGGCGATTTGTTATGCGCGCGACGTTTTGACCAATCAGGTTCGCTCAATACGCGTTCGCCACTTAAATTTTTGATCACACGATAGGAACCCAAGCTGCACAATGTCGGACAACCATCTTACTAAAATAATTTTAGAAAACTTCTTTGCAAGCTTTCTTTTAGAAAAAGGAGAAAACTATATTTTTGGGCTGACCTTCATCCTGTAAATGTAATGGAAAACTGCCATCAGTTAAGGAGATGGGGAAAAGGAAACAATGTGTTAGGTAACTTTTGGCTTAAAAGAGGAATGTGCGCACAGTTTGACTTTGCCCGTATAGAATACCAGATACGGGAAGTTATCAGACATGCATGCAATTCTCCTGGCAGAAATAACTGCCGTAAAAACAATGTTTTCCCAACTAGCAATTCATCACTGGTTATTCCTTCACGCAGTGTACATTCCATCAGAGCAGAATATGATGGCAGAGACTCTGATTACATTCAGGACAGACCCTCATGATTAGATGCTACACAGGGAAGTCTTACTACGAATAGTCTACCTGTGGTGTACCCTCCAAATAGATTCATTTCCGTCCATTCAAACAGAAAACTGAGCCAGTTCTGCTCCAGAGCACCTTACAGAGAGGCCTGAAAGATAGATGCCTTTTTGCCTCCTCTCTTCTTTTCATTTCTAAAGTACTTCAAAAGTTAAAGAAGGACTTTCCAAAGACATTATTAGTGACTCCCCTTTTGGCCCATACAACACAAATTCTCCTTTCTTGTGTGACTTATAAAAGGCAGTAGCCAGAACCTTCTTCACAGACCACACTTAATCACACAGGACGGGAGATCTCAGATTCACCCAAAATATCCAAAGTCTGAATCTAACAGTTTGGGAGATATTTGGTTCCTTTTATGCAACCCCCACCCTTAACCAGATGGAAAAGATTTTCTCTTTGGTGCCAAAGTAGAGGATAGGACCCATTTCAAGTAGGAGCACCCCGGTTCTTCGTCCTTCAGTATCTCTCTGAGTTGCGCACGTCTGGCCTACTGTGCACTTCTTCAATAAAGGTACACCTTTTGGCGACATCAGCCTGCTTTCCATTGGATTCCCTCTTTATCTTCTCTATTTGAAGTTGATTAATTCTTAAATTGGGTTTTGTATATTAAAGTACCAAGAAATGAGGTGGCTCCACCCTAGAATTTGAATCTTGTTTTGGGAAAGTTAGCTGTACCTTCTTTGAACTTTCAGACAGCTGTTCTATAATGTTTCTGATTTAGAAGACTGTGGGTGCCTTCTGTGCTGAGTCTGCATGTCCTCCCTGTGGTCGCATGGGTTTCCTCCAGGTGCTCTGGTTTCCTCCCACATCCCAAAGACATGCTGTAGATGGATTGGGCACTCTAAATTGGCCCTAGGCGTGAGTGTGTGCATGTGTCCGCCTTCTGTGGAAGTTGGGCTCCGGGCTGGCAACTCAACACTGTAAAACTCTACTGCCAGTCATGAGCGGACAGGTGATCCACTGTGGTGACCCCTAACCAGGAAAAGCCGAAAGAAGAAGATTGCTGGTAGCCTTAACTTGTACTAAATGGTATCTGAATTACAGACCCTTGTATTTATTTAGCCTTTTCTTGGTTTTTCACAGGGGCAGGATGAATCTTAGAAGCAACTCTTCCTTTATGCTTAAAGTAATTTCTGCGTGCCTTTTTCCCTAATCTGCAAAATAAGGGGGAGAGAATTCTTAATTGTCATGATGTATGTACACAGCTGTAATGTTTGGGTAAAACAGTTTAGGAAAACCTTATCAATGTTTTCTATCTTAACAATAGCAAGAAAAAGAGCCAATCTGTTTCTGAACAAACCATTTCCAGATGACTTTCCTTTTCCATTCAGATCTGCTTTTCTGCCATAGAAAAATTCTCCTAGTGCAGATGCCATTTGTAGAGCTTTTCGGAAGGGTGTAGACTCTACCTATTTGGGAAACAGCTGCTTGGTCCTCTGTTTGCACATTTACCAAACATTGCAGATTGAATGCTTTTTCCAGAGGCAGAACTGGTTTCATTGGGGCTGCTTTGCAGGACATTCTCAACTTTTTTCAGCTCCATCCACCCTTTCTTGAATTTTGGCAGTTATCCACATCTGTAATGAATACTGCAGTAATGATCATATGAAGCCTCCCATATCTGGGGTAAAAAAAAGCTGAGTTTTGGCACTTCTGTACATTACTGTTACACTGGCACATCTGCTCATAAGGGTGAATGTGTGGCATGGGAGGAAGCGACCTGAGCTTTGCAGACTGGCTGGGTATACAGGTATCCTTGACGAAAAAGTTCCCATCTGTAATGAATATTGCAACAATTGTTAAGTACACAACTGCACTTTTCTTCTTATTGTATGCCATAAATGTTTTTGAATGTTGTACTGATGATGTAGAGAGACTTTGTCTTGCAGTATATTACTAGATAAGGTGCCAAGTAACCTGGGGGAGTTTTTTTTTCACTTAAGTAGTCCTAATGCCTACCTACATTACTCCTATTGTTATCTAGAATTTCCCCAAAAAATCTTTATTAAATTTACACATATGATAAAGGCAGTATTACATTTATATAAATGAAAAACATACAACATTATATCACTTTAATTGCTAACCATTTACATCACAGATGCCATTGAAACAAGTATAGTTATAAACATTATACATTGCATAAACCATCCAGTCATTGTCAGTTAAGCATTATATGGCTCATTCAAATCCTGCCTCTTAAACCTCATTCCTGCTGTGCATATATTGTTCCCACATTTCCCAGTTGTTCCTATGTAGTTTGCTCCTTCCCTTTTATAAAGATCCCAATTCCAGTTGCTTTTGTCTCTGTTACTGTATTCACTACTTCTAGTAAAGTTGGTCTAGACTTTGATTTCCATTTTTTAGTAATTGCTTTTTTGGCAGCCACGATAATTAGACTCGGCAAGGCTTTACTATGTCTAGGCAATTCTAATTCTGTAGCGTAACTCAAAAAAATCATCACCCCAGTCAGTCCAACCTCCTCACCCAGCATCTCTGACCGATTGATCTGCAGGGAATCCAAAAGTCTGCCAGCTCATTATACTCCCAAAAATTATGATCCCAGCTACCTCTTTCTTGCCTGTCACACCTCCAACATTTGCTATCCACCTGAGGAAAAATTATTTGGAGTCTACTTGGGGTATAAAAATATCTATGTAAACACTTCCAGGTAAAGATCCTAAATCTTTGTTGCATACTTAGGGGATATACATATATCGCCCCATTGTCTCTTTGTGAATTGCTTATCCAATCTCTCTTCCCAATCCTTTCTCAGCTCCTCTGATTGATTCTTATAATTATCATGCAATGTTTTATATGCTTTACTAATTTTTCATTTTTTAACAGCAGCTTATGTGCTAGATTCTATTAAAAACTGTACCATTGCTGGTCTTTCATTTAGGAGCCTCCTGTTTCTTTCTCTTTGCCTATACTCTGATACCAGTCCTTGATAGGGAAGGCAATCTCTAACCTGCAGTCCAAATAAATTCTTGGCCTCTTCCCATTCTATTACCTTTCCCTTTTTCGTTATTTGCTCCCAATACTTTGGTTCCTTTGCTAGTTTTCTCCAATAAATTCCAGCCCCCTTTTGCCTATTATCTGTATCCCTAACCACAGTCAACCCTATCAACAAAATCTCCTTTTTCCATTCTCGTGCTGGTTTGGTACTTTGAATACTCCCTGCTATTTTATGACTATAATACTCTGTATGATTTGGTTGTTCTCCTTAAGTCTGCATCCAAAATCACAATCTCTACTTATTTCTTGAACTTCCTGTCTGTCAACATCATTCCTTTCCACTTTGAATTATAGTTTTCTGCTTGTGCTATGTATACGAGTCTTAACTATGTTGCTCTAAAATATCCCCTCAAATTAGGTAATCCTAGTCCGCCTTGTTCTATTGCTAGAATCAGCTTATCCCACTTGACCCTTGCTGTCTTCCCTTCCCAGATAAAATCCTTCAACTCTTTTTTTTTTTTTTTTTTTTTTTTAATTGCTATCCACAACTTCTACGTTGATAAAAGTATGCCTGATCTGTGTACAAGACTAAAGGGACTAAAAACATTTTAATGGCTTGTACCTTAGTATCCATATCCGTATAAAAAAACTTCCAGTTTCTCAGTTTTGTATTATCTTCGGTTTAGTCTCTTCCCACCCTTAGCTGTCACCACAGAGTCATTCTAGTCCATACTCCTAAATGCTTCAGTTTATCATGTCCCATAAATGTGGGTATTGTTGGACCAATTTGTGTGTGTGTACATAATTTACTGCTATTGCCTTTGTTTTATCTTCATTAATTTTGTATCCTGAGAAAATTTGAAACTGTCTTAAAATTGTTCCACAGCACTGTCCTTTCGGAGTCCCTTATTTTCTTAGCCAGTGGTTCTCAATGTAATGCAAACAACAAAGGGGAAAGCAGACAACCCTGTGTGGTTCCTCTACTCGAGCAGAAATTATCAGAGAGGACCCCACTCACTTTAATTTGCGCCTCAGATCCTCGTATATAAATGCTTCCATTGCCCTGCTCATGAAGTCCCAGTCTACTCTGTCAAATGCTTTGTCTGCATCAAGATCCACCAGTAAAAGTAGTACTTTCTTGCATTCTGCTTCCCTCTGGATCATCGGTGTTCTGTTAATATTATCAAATGTTTGCCTATACTCCACAAAACCACACTGATCCCCATCTATCAATTTTGGTATCACTTTTGCCATCCTTTTAGCCATTATTGACATAAACACTTTATAATCATGGTTTAGTATTGGAATGGGCCTGTATGAAGCTGGATCCGATGGATCTTTACCCTCTTTAGGTATTGCCATTACCACCGCCTTTTCCAGGATGCTGGTACTTTTCCTCCTCTTAAAATGCCTTCCAGATCTTTTATCAGTTTTTTTCCTCCTAACTTCCAAACTATCACAGGAATACCATCTATTCCTGGAGGTTTTCCTCTAGATTGGTTATACATAGCCATTTTTATCTCATCCCTTCCTATCCTGTTAGACGTAACGTTGGCATATTTAATTCTTCTATAAACATTTCCATTTGTATTTTTTCTTGATTTCTATGTTTGTCTGCTTTATACAAATTTCATAAAATTTCTGAAATATTTCTGATACTTCTATATGGTCTGTTGTTATTGTTCTTGTTATAGGCTCCCTAAGCTTGGCAACTGCCCTTTCCACTTTTTGTTGCTGAGTTCTGCTAGAAGTTTTTGTGCTGTAGAATTATTATCAAAAACAGTTCTTTCTAAACTCGTGCATATTATTGAGTTAATCCCTTATTTTCTGTTTAGCATTCTGTAGTTGCTCCTTTTCTTCTTTTGAGAGATTCCCCCTATTTTGCACTACTTTAACATTTGTCAATCCCTCTAAATAATTCTTGTTACTGTTTAACCATATCTCCCTTTCTTTTATTTCCAACGTAGTTTTAAACTCCACTTTAATTTTATCCCACTCCTTAGCTATATTTTCAGAAGATAAATCTGTCTTCTCTAGTAGCTCCTGAATTAATTCCACAACCCATTCCTTAAATCCCTGTCTTTTCAACCGGTAGGTGGGAAATCGCCAGTGTCTCATTTTCATTTCATTACCTTGCATTTTTATTTTAGTTATTATTGGTGCATGATCTGAAATATTTATTGGGCATGTTTCAAGACTTTCAGTTAAATGCAGATGTTCCTGTGATATATAAAATCTGTCTAGCCTAACCCAGTTTTTGTATCTCTGTGAGCAATGTGGGAATTCACTTCAAACTCCTAGTACTGAATTCACATCTTCCATGCCAAACATTTTCGTATATTTCTTCAAAAATCAACCCTTCATTGTTATATTTTCCCTTCTAGGCCCCACAGACACATCTTCGCTGTTGCAAACCAAATTCCATTCTCCACCTGCAAGTAATATTCCTTGCTGAAAGCTGATTATTTCTCCCAGAATTTTCTTAAGCTGCATCATAGCCAGTGTAATCCTACTGCGGAGCGAGTAGCCCCTTAGTAGTATGTATCTTTTTTTTCTCTTCTATCACTATTGGAGATTCTCTCTTGCAATTGATTACTCCTTTCCTTTGCCCCAAATATTCTGCCGAATAACCATCCTGAAAACTTTTCTTTGTCAAATTCACATGTTCAGAGCTTTCCAGGTGTGTCTCCTGTAGCATAGCTATTTTACTCTACATTTTTTAATGTAGTTCACTACTATTTTTATTTTTTATATTTATCTGCAAGACCATTCAGATTGAAAGACTTTACAGAAAGCATCATTTTCTTATATAGTCATTATTGCCATCTTTTGTATATAACTGCTGTTTTGCTAAATGTCTAGTTCCAGCTTTTATGTTAAATGTATATACTGTTTGGCAGGTTGGTCTTTTATAAAGTTGTTTCATGTCATATCCACTTACGCCCATGCAACATCTTGCAGTTTTTTTTGAAAGCCATCGAACAGAACAAACAACTCCTCCCCAAAAAAAACACTCCCAAAACCTATGAATTTTACAATAACACACAAAACTACGCACATCTTCAAATATTGAAGTTTTTGCTTCCTAATAAGAACATAACTTCTAAGTTGATAGCTACACAGACAGGCTAAAGTTAACCAAAAAAGAAAGGTTAGTCATGCTAAGACACATGGTACAGCCTGTGCTATTAGTAAGTGCTATTTGTTTTTTTATATATATGTAACTATCCCAGTTGAGAAAATACTTAAATGCTTTCAGTGAACACTTTCTCCAAGCCATTTCTCTTCATCAAATAGTCTTCTAGTAACATACAAACCAGAAACAAAACTGCTAAGGGTACCTTGTTTGTCAGAAAAAAATATATATATTCATTATTCTTTTTCATTTACATGCTTTGTAATAAACGTTTTACTGGAAAACGTCTAGGGTTTTTACCCAGTCATTTCCCTATGCAAGCATGAGAAAAAGCACACCGATTTTTCTTTTGTCATCTTCTCTTAACCAGACCCTTCCACTCTCCCCCATCTCCTCCTCTTTTCATTTTTTTTTCATTGCAGTGCCTACGTTTCTCAAAAAATACCTGAGAGAACTTTACTTCAAGTCTAACTGGATGTCCTTCAAGAATGCAACTGCAGTCATAACATGTGGGTTGTCCTGCCTCAGGCAGCCCTCGGTCGGCCGGATTCCAAAGTCTGGGTCCGACGTCGGCTGACGTCGCATTTCTCTCCGTCAGAGCGGCTGGAGTATATAAGCATCAGCCGACGCCATTTTCTTCAGTCTTTCTTGCCGCGCGGTGCCCGAAGCAGAAGCAGTTCGCAAGTGCCGGTCGGTCAGCTCCTGTATTCTACGATACCGAAGTCATCAAAAAAGCTAAGTACCCCGTTGGGGACCTTTTCTTGCCTCAGCCAATGTCAGAAATTACTGAAAAAGTTAACAATTGTCTTTTTTGTGGTAAACAAATACCTCATAAGGATTTCCACTCTTACTGCCTCCCTTGCCTGGGCCCAGACCACGACGTCTCGGCCTGTGTAGCCTGTGCTCGCTTCAACAAGCGCACTCTCAGGCGCCGGGCGGAGTTCGCTGAAGATTTTTTTGGCGATTAAATTTGCTTACACCATGCCGTCGGATCTTCCGACATCGCAAACTCCCAAAAAGCGAAAAGACCGGGACCGACATCCTCGGCCCGCGTCTACCACCGACTCCACGCCAAAACCTAGCGCGAGTGCTCCGGTTCCCTCTGAGACGGTCTCTCCACCGCTCCGAACCGAAGACACTGCATTACCGACGACTCCGATTCCAGACATTACTCCGCCAGTTATAGACTTTCCTCTGGATACCGAAACCGAGGAAATACCCGAGACCATTGCTGTAGACAAGGTCACTCCTGCACGTGGAGCTGCCAGGCCTCCTATGGCCATGTCTATTAAGGCCTACACTAGGGCTAAGGCAGCCAGCAAAACTAAGCATATTACTTCCAAATCCTTACCTCAGCCTACTCCGGAGACACAAATTATGTCCATGGCTGCTGATTTAATTTCCATGATTAGAGGTTCACAGGCCCATCCTGAGAGAGCATCCCAGCCTCCTCCTGATAAAAGACCCCGGGTTGAACCCTCTGACCCTTCTCCTTCAGATGAAGACTCTGAGGGCTCTGTCCACTCTGATAGCCAGGAAGAGCTCTTCCAGACCTATGAGGACTCGGATGCAGAAGATTCCATACCTTCGGCCTCCCCTCCTGAGGATATTTCTTTTGGGGAAGTTCTGCACACCATGAGGGAACATTTCAAGTGGCAGGGTCAGGAATATTCTGATTCTAGGAAACGCCTTAGGACTTTCCTTAAGAAGCCTCAGCACATGCCCTTAGCTATTCCTCCTGTACTTGATGTTCTGGATGATTTGTATTCTGATTCTAGTGCTACACCTGATTATCTTCCTCCTGCTCCAGCCAAGTCAGACAGGTATTGCAGGGTCCCAGAAACTCATTCCCATTTATTCAGGGCCCATACTGCTGATTTGGAAACTGTTTCACAGGGGCCTAAAGGAGTTTCAGCCTCCACCTCAAAAAATCCTTTGCCCTCCAACAGGGAAGCAAGGTCATTAGAGAGATGGGGTAAAAAGGTTTACACATCCACTACCTTATCTATGAGAGCTTTAAATTGCCTTTTTCTTATGTTCCAATATCAGGATTATCTCCTAGAAGATTTACAAAAAACATTAGCTTCTCCTGATCCTTTCGACAGGAAGACTTTGCAGGAAGCTGTACATAACACTCAGCAAGTAAGCAATCACTTCCTGCAGTGTGGATATGATGCACTGGAAGCTTCATGTAGGGCAGCTATAACAGGGGCAGTGATGCGTAGACATGCTTGGTTAAAAGATCAACCTCTACCAGATCATGTAAAAGCAAAACTTCTGGATGCACCTTTGGAAAAGAACAAGCTTTTTGGTGCAAATGCTAAGGATGTGTTAAAGACCATCGAAGAAAAAGCAAAATCAGTTCAAACTGTGGAGGATTTCCTCCAGGTTCAGCCCCCCAGATTCAGTAGGAATTGGCCTTCAAAAAACTGGTCCTTTCCTAATCCAGAAAAGTTTCAAAGGGGTAAGAACAGACGTGGCCGAGGAAGAGGCCAATACAGAGGCCCTTACAGGGGACGACAATGGCAGCCAGGAAACCAAAGAAGTGACGCAGGGGTTTCACCTGTCCAGCAACCACAAACTCAATGACTTTCCTCTACTACTGCCTACCAGGGAACAACTAGAAACTCCCTTGGGCGGGAAATTATCTCTGTTTGCAGAAAACTGGCACAGACTGACAAAGGACAAATGGATTTTGGGGGAAAAAAAAAAAAAAAAAAAAAAAAAATTTTTTAAAACCCCCGGAAAAAAGGTACAGGTTTTTTTTAATTTTCATTAAAACCCCCCCTTAAACCAAGGGAAAACAAGGCCCCTGGGGCCAAAAAATTTTTTACCCAACAAAATTCCCGGAAGGGGCAAAAGGGAGGCTATTCAAGGGCAAAATCATTAGTAAGTGCTATTTGTTTTTTATATATATGTAACTATCCCAGTTGAGAAAATACTTAAATGCTTTCAGTGAACACTTTCTCCAAGCCATTTCTCTTCATCAAATAGTCTTCTAGTAACATACAAACCAGAAACAAAACTGCTAAGGGTACCTTGTTTGTCAGAAAAAAATATATATATTCAGTATTCTTTTTCATTTACATGCTTTGTAATAAACGTTTTACTGGAAAACGTCTAGGGTTTTTACCCAGTCATTTCCCTATGCAAGCATGAGAAAAAGCACACCGATTTTTCTTTTGTCATCTTCTCTTAACCAGACCCTTCCACTCTCCCCCATCTCCTCCTCTCCTCATTTTTTTTTCATTGCAGTGCCTACGTTTCTCAAAACTGAAAAAAAAAAAAAGACTGAAAGACAAACGAGAAAAAACAAAAGCACCTGTTTATGTTGGTATCCCCATTGCATTTAAAAATACCTGAGAGAACTTTACTTCAAGTCTATCTGGATGTCCTTCAAGAATGCAGCTGCAGTCATAACATGTGGGTTGTCCTGCCTCAGGCAGCCCTCGGTCGGCCGGATTCCAAAGTCTGGGTCCGACGTCGGCTGACGTCGCATTTCTCTCCGTCAGAGCGGCTGGAGTATATAAGCATCAGCCGACGCCATTTTCTTCAGTCTTTCTTGCCGTGCGGTGCCCGAAGCAGAAGCAGTTCGCAAGTGCCGGTCGGTCAGCTCCTGTATTCTACGATACCGAAGTCATCAAAAAAGCTAAGTACCCCGTTGGGGACCTTTTCTTGCCTCAGCCGATGTCAGAAATTACTGAAAAGTTAACAATTGTCTTTTTTGTGGTAAACAAATACCTCATAAGGATTTCCACTCTTACTGCCTCCCTTGCCTGGGCCCAGACCACGACGTCTCGGCCTGTGTAGCCTGTGCTCGCTTCAACAAGCGCACTCTCAGGCGCCGGGCGGAGTTCGCTGAAGATTTTTTTGGCGATTAAATTTGCTTACACCATGCCGTCGGATCTTCCGACATCGCAAACTCCCAAAAAGCGAAAAGACCGGGACCGACATCCTTGGCCCGCGTCTACCACCGACTCCACACCAAAACCTAGCGCGAGTGCTCCGGTTCCCTCTGAGACGGTCTCTCCACCGCTCCGAATCAAGACACCGCATTACCGACGACTCCGATTCCAGACATTACTCCGCCAGTTATAGACTTTCTTCCGGATACCGAAACCGAGGAAATACCCGAGACCATTGCTGTAGACAAGGTCACTCCTGCACGTGGAGCTGCCAGGCCTCCTATGGCCATGTCTATTAAGGCCTACACTAGGGCTAAGGCAGCCAGCAAAACTAAGCATATTACTTCCAAATCCTTACCTCAGCCGACTCCGGAGACACAAATTATGTCCATGGCTGCTGATTTAATTTCCATGATTAGAGGTTCACAGGCCCATCCTGAGAGAGCATCCCAGCCTCCTCCTGATAAAGGCCCGGGTTGAACCCTCTGACCCTTCTCCTTCAGATGAAGACTCTGAGGGCTCTGTCCACTCTGATAGCCAGGAAGAGCTCTTCCAGACCTATGAGGACTCGGATGCAGAAGATTCCATACCTTGGCCTCCTCCTGAGGATATTTCTTTTGGGGAAGTTCTGCACACCATGAGGGAACATTTCAAGTGGCAGGGTCAGGAATATTCTGATTCTAGGAAACGCCTTAGGACTTTCCTTAAGAAACCTCAGCACATGCCCTTAGCTATTCCTCCTGTACTTGATGTTCTGGATGATTTGTATTCTGATTCTAGTGCTACACCTGATTATCTTTCTCCTGCTCCAGCCAAGCCAGACAGGTATTACAGGGTCCCAGAAACTCATTCCCATTTATTCAGGGCCCATACTGCTGATTTGGAAACTATTTCACAGGGGCCTAAAGGAGTTTCAGCCTCCACCTCAAAAAATCCTTTGCCCTCCAACAGGGAAGCAAGGTCATTAGAGAGATGGGGTAAAAAGGTTTACACATCCACTACCTTATCTATGAGAGCTTTAAATTGCCTTTTTCATATGTTCCAATATCAGGATTATCTCCTAGAAGATTTACAAAAAGCATTAGCTTCTCCTGATCCTTTAGACAGGAAGACTTTGCAGGAAGCTGTACATAACACTCAGCAAGTAAGCAATCACTTCCTGCAGTGTGGATATGATGCACTGGAAGCTTCATGTAGGGCAGCTATAACAGGGGCAGTGATGCGTAGACATGCTTGGTTAAAAGATCAACCTCTACCAGATCATGTAAAAGCAAAACTTCTGGATGCACCTTTGGAAAAGAACAAGCTTTTTGGTGCAAATGCTAAGGATGTGTTAAAGACCATCGAAGAAAAAGCAAAATCAGTTCAAACTGTGGAGGATTTCCTCCAGGTTCAGCCCCCCAGATTCAGTAGGAATTGGCCTTCAAAAAACTGGTCCTTTCCTAATCCAGAAAAGTTTCAAAGGGTAAGAACAGACGTGGCCGAGGAAGAGGCCAATACAGAGGCCCTTACAGGGGACGACAATGGCAGCCAGGAAACCAAAGAAGTGACACAGGGGTTTCACCTGCCCAGCAACCACAAACTCAATGACTTTCCTCTACTACTGCCTACCAGGGAACAACTAGAAGCTCCCTTGGGCGGGAAATTATCTCTGTTTGCAGAAAACTGGCACAGACTGACAAAGGACAAATGGATTTTGGACATTATAGACCGAGGGTACAGGTTTCATTTTCATACCTTACCATTTCATTTTCATACCTTACCAAGAAAACAAGGCATGCCAAATCTACCACAACATCAAAGGGCAGAGGCTATCAAGCAAATCACTCTGCTGACTCGAATGAAAGCAATAGAAAGAGTTCCACAACAAGAACAAGAACAGGGATTTTACTCAAGACTGTTCCTTGTTCCAAGAAAAGAATCTCAATGGAGACCAATACTGGACTTGTCCGCATTAAACACCTTTCTCATAGTACCAAAGTTCAAAATGCTGACTCTACAGCAACTCCTTCCCATGCTGGGCAAGGAGTCGTGGCTGATTACTCTGGACCTCAAGGAGGCATACCTGCATGTCCCTATCAGACAGCTGCAGAAGATACCTCAGATTTCTTGCAGGGCCAGAGCATTATCAATTCTCAGCATTGCCATTTGGCTTATCTACTGCGCCCAGAGTGTTTACAAAATGCCTGGCTTCAGTAATTGCTTATTGCAGGCTCCAGGGTATACAAATTTACCCCTACCTGGACGACTGCCTCATACAAGCGGACGACAAATTGATGTTGACAAAAAACCTGGATTATGTCATACGATTACTTCAAGCTCTGGATACACAGGCAACTTCCAAAAGTCTAGACTGCAGCCATCCCAGCAAATAATCTTCTTAGGAGCCAAACTAGACGCAACCTCTCAAATGGCTTACCTGACAGAAGACAAGCAAGAGAAGTTAACTCAATACTTCAAAGGTTTAGCAAAACTCACCCAGATGACTGCAAGGAGATTCCTACAGGCCCTGGGTTACATGGCATCCTGCATTCTACTGGTTCCATTAGCAAAACTACACATGAGAAAGCTTCAATGGTACCTAAAAAGCATTTGGTCTCAACACAGCAGCAACTTGGAGACAATCATACCACTCATTCCATGCCTACAAAAGGAATTCCTATGGTGGGCCTCGGTGAGCCAGGAAAACACAGGTATGTCGTTCAACAAAACACAGATAACACAGACTATGACTACAGATGCCTCAGACCTTGGATGGGGGGCGCACATGGAAGCCAGGTGTATACAAGGACAATGGTCTCCAAAAGAAACACATCTGCATATAAACCAAAAGGAAATGCTGGCAGTAATGCATGCTATCGAGGCTTTTCAAAACCAACTCCAGCAAGACCACTTAATGATACGGACAGACAAAACCACTGTGATGTGGTACATAAGCAGGGGGGCACCCACTCTTACCCCCTTTGCAGACTGACAATGCAGCTTTGGGAGAAATCACTGAGTCTAAACATCCAGTTACAATCCCAGTTTGTTCCAGGAAAAGACAATGTGTTGGTGGACAGCCTAAGCAGGAATTTCACAGATCCACACGAGTGGAGGTTACATCCGAAGGCTTTCAGACAACTCACTTCGACATGGGGCAAGCCAGAAGTGGACCTATTTGCCTCTCACCTCAATCATCTTCTACCAAAATTTTGCACAAGGACATACCATCCAAAGGCTTGGAAAATACTTTTGACTCTACACAATTTCGAAACACTGCATCCAAACCTTCAGACACTGCAGCTAACAGCCTGGGAGATCCCATAAATAACTTCAGCTTATCTCTCTCCAAGGAAGTTCAGCGGATACTAACAGAGGCTCGAAGACCATCCACCAGAATGGTCTACTTAGCAAAGTGGAAAAGATTCAGCAATTGGAATACCAGCAAAGGACATGATGCATCATTACTGAACATCCCACTTATCTTGGAATATTTGGCAGGTATGTTACAGAGCGGCCTCTCATATTCTTCAATAAAGATACATGCATCTGCTATTTCAGCTAGATACAACACTGATCCTCCTGTTTTCTCTCACCCCTTTCTAAGACAATTCCTCAGGGGAATCAAGAACATTAAGCCACCAAGAAAGGGCCCCAGTGCCAGCCTGGGACCTCAATTTTGTCTTAGAAAAAACTGACTCTACCTCCTTTTGAGCCAGCAGCTTCAGTTGACTTGCAATTTCTCTCATGGAAAACAGCTTTCCTGTTGGCAATTACCTCAGCAAGAAGGGTTTCGGAGCTACAGGCCCTAATGGCAATACCACCCTTTATTATTTTTCACAGAGACAGGGTTTAATTAAGGACCAACCCTACCTTTATGCCAAAGGTGGTATCCAGGGTTTCTCTAAATCAAGCCATTCATCTGCCTGCTTTCTTCCCCAATCCTGAGAATAAGGGGGAAAGACTTTTGCATACCTTGGACATTCATAGACAGCTTCGATACTACCTGGACAGAACCAAGGCCAGTAGGAAGTCTGAACAGCTATTTGTAGCTTACGCCCCTGCAGTCCAAGGAAAAGCAAATTCAAAACAGACTATTTCTAAATGGATTGGACATTGCATCAGATTCTGTTATTCCTTTCATGGAAAGACTGTTCCAGCCTATGTCAGACCACATTCCACCAGAGCTACAGCCACCTCTACAGCATTTTTAAGAGGGGTGCCTACAAAGGACATTCTAGAAGCTGCTACATGGAGCTCCGTGCATACATTCTCCAAACACTACAATCTCCCTCTATATTCCAGATCCAGAGCAGGCTTTGCTTCGCAGTCCTGCAGGGTTTGATTGCCACACCATCTCTTTCCTAGAGCATACCTCCTCCCCAGCTAAGCTATGGTATTCTACCCACATGTTATGACTGCAGTTGCATTCTTGAAGGACATAGTACAGTTTTGTACCTACCATAAATGTAGATGTCCGATAGACATGCAACTGCAGTCTGTTTTTCCCTCCCTCCATACCCTCTATGCCTAGGGTCCACTCCTATCCCCCTTACTCTTAGCTGGGGATATCTGTTATGGTGTATTTGTTTTATTGCTCATGCATTTGTTTGGAATCCTGTTTTTGTCTTCCAATTTGATTACAGCCTTCCTTGGAGGACACCTGGCATCTGGGGCAAGAAACACTGAATAAAATGGCGTCGGCTGATGCTTATATACTCCAGCCGCTCTGACGTCGGAGAGAAATGCGACATCAGCCGACATCGGACCCAGACTTTGGAATCCGGCCGACCGAGCGCTGCCTGAGGCAGGACAACCCACATGTTATGACTGCAGTTGCATGTCTATCGGATATCTACATTTATGGTAGGTACAAAACTGTACTTTTTGCATTATCTTTAAAGCTGTCACCCCTGGGAAAACCCTTGATTGTTTTCGGGGAACATTCTGTCTAGTCCATTTCTCTGTTATTTTTTCTTTTCCCTCAGCCAATCCCCTTCCACCACACTCTTTATCAGATTGTCTCTATGGAGGCATGAAGACTAGCTGCAGAAATGCTACTTAGAGCTAGAGAAAAAAAATCTTATAATATTCAATATTCTTTTTTTCATTTACTTGCTCTGTGTTCTAAACCAAAGGTCTTTAATTAGTCATTTCCCCATGCAAGAATGAAAAAAAGCACATTAATTTGAACGGTTATGCCCACTTAACCAGGCTCCCTTTTTCTTTCTTCTTTTTTTTTTTTTTTTTTTTGTTAGTCATTACCAGCGAAGTCTGGTGGCTTCATGTCCAAGGGGGGGCTGCAGGAGACAGCTGAATGGGTGGGGCCAGTGGGAATGGGTGTAGCCAACCAGAAAGGAGTGGGGCTATGCTAAAAACCACAAACACTGGGACTTTAAATATGTTGCCCTGGGTGCCAAACCGTCATTATGAGAGTCCAGTCAGCACAAAATGGAGTGTAGAAGAAAAACAATATTTCAGTGCATTGGCTACATGACAGCCTACTTAATATCTAGATGGAAACAAAAAGGTTGTGAGGCATGAACAAAGAAATTACATTTTAAATACATTACTGGAATGCCAGTCAAAATCAAGTATAAAAAAACAAGTAGCACTCAAATCACTTTTCCTTGCACTGCAGTTCTAATTATAATTTATATTCAGCTTTATAAAAGTACCAAGTAACATGCTGAAAGTAGCAATCTCTGTGATACCCCCACTTGTAAAAATGTTTCTTAACCAAAAAAGACCTGCTGCCCGACTACAACTATCTACTTGTTTCATGGGGAAAACATGATCAAAGTTAAAAATGAACAGCAAACAAGAAACAAAGCTCAAGATAAATTGCTTAAAGGATTACTGCACAGGTTATGGACCACACATGATAGATTGGCATTCTGTTTAGTTTACAGGTAAAGCCTGCAAAGATGACTGCAAGTCTCCAGCAAATGTAATGAGCTTTTGAAAATACTGTAATCCTGCCCTTTATTACAAATACTGTCATATGCATTTCAATACCTAAGGCTTATATGCAATATAGTTATGTAAATATTCTCTCCATGGCAACAACAAAAAGGCTTTCAATGTTGGTAATTCTATAACAGTATGCTTATTAAAGCTTACCTGCATCTTACAATCTCAGACAAGCTTACCTGATGGTCATTAAAGCATTGCTACTTAAACGTAGAGCAACAGGCTCTGCAACAACATGCATTCTCTGAATAAGAAGCATAAATCAACAGTATAAAATATGACAGAAAGCCAGAACATTCTAGAACATTCTGCAAAATCAAGGATAGATGAAAAGCCACTGTATTACTTGTGTCTACCTTGGATGGGAGGATACTTTGCATGCTTGCACTGCATAACTGCTCCCTGCCTTGCTTGGACACATCCAGAGTCGCTACATGGGTGAGTGGGGTGAAGCAAGCATGTCACAATTTGAAATGTCTCTAGCTGACTGTGATGGCCCTGGCACATTTTTCATACCTCTCAACCTCAGAGCAAGAAATCTGGAAAAAGCCATAAATAGAAGCGGGACAAAGGCCTCAAAATAAGGACATTTTTTTTAATATTGCTCTTATAAACTTAAAGATAATAGAATAGTAGGTCTTGCTTTAGTACAAGAGTGTCCAACCCCCAGAGCTCTTCCATGCCCGCGACCCTTAAATTCAAATTTAACTTTTTTCCCACGTCCGCTGCCTTCAGCTATTCTGCTGTGCAAAATTACTTTTTCACGCTTTTTCTTGCCAGCGTCTTTCAGCTGGTATGCGAAAACACCGCTCGGTCATTTTTTTCATTTGCGGTGAAGGAAGGAGTGAGATCATGTGAAGAAAGTGGATGTATTATTTATTTTACACACTGACTACAACATCAATTCTACAGCGGTAAAAGGTAAGCTAAGCTATATAGACAGTATTAAAGTGATCTTAAATGGGTCAGAAATATTTCTGCAGCAAAACGTTGTTTGACTATAAGTGGCAATGGTCTTACTATCAGTGAAGCAGCCATTCTCTGGAAAGCTGAATGGAGTTTGCAGAATGTTGTCCTTGTTCTTTATCTTGAATATTATTCTTGTTAGAGTTTCAAAGTGCACTTTGCTACTATTTTTTTTCTTTAAATTGAAATGGAAGGGTAATAGCAGCCAAACGATATAAGTTGGGCTGAATGGGGTTTATTTACTGCTGAATGGAGTTTTCTACATAAGGTAGTTGGTTTACTATTATTTGCTGTGTTGACAGCAGAAATTTTCTGTATTTTTTTACAACCGCTAATTACATGATGGCTCCTGAGTCATTAACTATTAATTCTAGTGCCCATGGCCTTCCAAATTAATTGTTTTATATTTTCCAAGAGAGCAGACTTGGTGGTGTTAGTTGTTTTTCCCTAAGATAGGTTACTTTGGTTGAAATAGTTGCTATTCTGACTGTCTTTTTGTTCTGTATATATTTGGTTGATTGTCATGAGATTTCTTCCTCTCTCCAGTGCTTAGTTTCTCTACCCAATGAATGATATTATCTCATTTAATAGTCAAGGGTATAATTTGCCTTCTGAGCCTCCTCGTGGTAATTGGGAATAGTGCCCTGTATCTGGAATAATTGTTCTGTACAACAAGTAAGAATGTTGTTAGGGGATGACTAAATGTAAAAGAGTGTCCAGTTTGTGTTTTCACTTTAAGTAGGTTGCCCTCCTCACTTTCAGATACTGATCAACCATTAATGGGTGTGGGGGGAGGTGGTGGTTGTTCTGTTTTTAAAAACATAGTTTTTTTTCCCATAGCTAGGCACCTGTGTTTTATGTTACTTATCTCCAGGTCTAGAATGGTGGTGCTTCAGGTTTATACTGGTTGACAGCATGTAAGGTTCATAGGTTCATAGGTTGATACTAAGCTTTTGCAGGGTCTCAAACAGCATTAATATTTAGAAGAGTATGAGGTCAGACTTCAAATTTAGCAAGTATTTTTACTGCTCACAGGTAGTATCAGTAAATGATAAAAGAAAGTGATTGTCATTAAGCATGAAGCATTTGTTACATGGCATCAGAGGCTGCATACGTTTAAGTCAGTCTAACCTGGAATATGATATTGCAATCATGTAATAGCGGGAGGTAATAAAGTGATTTGAACTAGTCTCTCAAGGTGCACAGTAATAACTCAAACAGACATACTTGAGATAGTCATGATGCAGATAGGCAGGTGGGAATGGAGCAAGTGTAAACCCGTGTATTCAGTGCTGCACTTTAAGTCATCCTGAAGCTTAGTGGTGATTTTGAGGTTGTTCACATATGATAAAATGATGCTTAAGCCATTTGCATCTGCATATTAGATAAGATGACTTTTCTGTAGTATTTTTGCATGTTAGTTAGATGTTGCCCGTTCGATTCTCAGGTAGAGCATCTTCCGTGTGGCGACATGCGTGAATGGGCATTCCTTTGTTGAAGGTTGTGCGTTAGGCCAGGCAAGCCAGCATGTAAAAATCTACTGCCAATCATTAGCGGAGCGGAGTTCCGCTGTGGTGACCCCTAACCAGGAAAAGCCGAAAGACACAAACAAACATTTATGAATACTGCAAACAGAATGCTCTCCATAGAGGTCCTTGGAGGAATTTATATTAAGATAATGGAAGACATGGACATCTTTAGGAAACCAGCAAAATCACAGGTATGATCTCATACAAATTGAAAGGTTCGTACCTGTTAATTTTTTTTATAAAAGATGTTAGATTTAACTGTTTTTTTCAATAATTAGAATGAGATATTGAATTTTAGGGCATATACCTGTGGTCTTTTGCTCTTTAGTTTAGGATGCGTCGTTAGAGACAGACTCCTTTTTTTTTTTGCTCTTCACTTTATGTGAGACCTTTTTTTTTTTTTGGTCCTCACTTGCCGTTTGCCCCCAGACCATTTCTGTTGACTCAATGCGGCCCTTGCAACTGAAAAGGTTGGACACCCCTGCTTTAGTATGAATTTTTTGAAGGGTATGAAATCTGAAACTCAAATGTCTTGTCATTATTTTCTAACTTCAGTCTTTAATTATTTGCCACTAATTTAAATGTTAGTACTGTTAACTTTAGCAGCTGACAAAATAAGAGAATGTACATGCATTTCTGAAATTAAAAGTAATCAAGAACTCTAATTATTGCAATTATTTATTAATTGTAAACCCTCCACATTTTCTTCCAAATTTGTCATTTTGCGGAGGGGATTATTACGGGGAGAGCAACATTTTGAGCCAAAATCGAGGACACTTGAGAGGTTTGGCTATACCTAAGTCTATAAAGCGATTTTTTTGCTCATACCTCTCAACCTCTTAACGCAGGACATCAGGATAAGGCCAAATATATTGGGGGAACATACAAACAGTACTAAATTTTGCTCTTGTATAAACGTAGACAGTTGACAGAATAACATGTCTTGCTTTAGCATGCATTTTTCTGAAGGATATGAAGTCTGAAACTCAATGTCTGTCATTATTTATTGACTTCATTCCTAAATGATTTGTCAGAAAACCACAAATGTTATGAGGAACAAACCAAAAATAAGAAGCAAAAAATCTATTAATTCTCCAAAAATATGGACAGTTGAAAGGTATAGTTTAGCCGGGGCTACGTTTGCCGCCCTTCCCCCCTCAAAAAATCATGGTCGAATGAGGCTTTTCCCCCTGCAGCTAGTCCAATGTCCCATTACTTGGCTATTTCGCCTCATTTACCATAAACAATGTAATGTGCATACTGCTTTACTTCTACAATGATATGGATTTCATTTAAAAGTTTTATTTTACATTTTACAGCACAAACGCTAATAGACATCTGCTAAACAAAGCAATGCAGTTTCACAATGAAAATAGACTTGGCATTAATACTTCTCTGCCCTTGAAACCCACATTAATTGAAGCAGCATTAAAACCCACATTCAAAGAAAATACATCTGGCCAGTGGCAGATAAAGATCAACTTGGGCTGTTTTCAAATCATAGACCCCTTGCACAGGAAACATGCATGTGTTCTTTGATGCACCTTCCTGAATTATTTTTCTTGTATAATACAGTAAGTTGTTAGGGGGCATTTTAAATTTATAGCTTTATACATTTTTTCCAGTAAACAATGAAACAAAATGCATGCACCAATAATGACAAAACTGCCCAATTCAGAACATTTCCATCATAAAAGTCTACTCAAACTTCTACAATGCACCAGTATCAGTAAATATGCACAATCTCTGCAGAAGTAAAAGTCATTTAAATAATTCCACATTAAATCTATCTATAACTAATGAAGAGGTTGCTGCTAGCACACAACTTAATTTCATTGTTTCATCTATGAATAAAGTGCATATTGCTCTTGAGTAATAAACTGCCTGTGATACATTAAAAATAGTAAGCTAGTAATATTGCAATAGGGAGTTGATGGCAAACTGATAACAGGTTCATTGTTACTAGGTATCTCCGCCAAAGACAACATTCTCAGGACTGCAGCCTCCACCCCCTTTAAAAGTACAACACAGTACAGTATCAGTAATGCATCTATATACTGTGGGCCTAGAACCCACAGTCTTCTGCATCAAAAGCAAGTACACTATCTGTTGTGTTATTAACAACACAGGCAGCCACAGCATAAGCAGCACTAAACTTCTCTTCAAGCTCTCGGCTCCTAGTAAAATGCACTCGACACTCAACTGTATCTCTCAACTTTAAAGCAAAAGAAATCTGGATAAAGTGAAAATGTATTGTCAGGGGGGACAAAACCCCAAAATCTAGGGACACATTTTAAACATTGCTTGCTTAATCTTGGAAAGTTGCTAGAGTAAAATGCTGTGTTACCACCATGCATTTCACTCCCAAGTCTTGAATCCAGGACCCTGTGCACTACAATCAGAACAACATACCACTATGCCAAATCAGCTGTATCTTGAAAGACAGGTGGACTGAAACTTAAATGGCTATAGTCAGTTCTCACCATGGCTCTCAACCTGTTAGCACAACAAAATGGACAAAGCTAGTAATGGGGGAATACAGCCCCAAAAATAGGGCCAAATTTCAGATATTGATCTTATAAAAGGCACACTGCTAGAATAAAATGCTTTGTGTTACCATGTACTTTCTGAAGAATATGAAGTCTTAAATTCAACGGCCTGTCATTATTTCAACCAAATGGGAGGGGTGGCATAATGGTTAAGGTGATTACCTTATAAACATAAGGTGCAGGGTTTGATTCTCACACGGGGTAATCAGCTAGGCTTAAATGGCCCACAAGGGCAGTTAGCCTTGTACTAACCTATGAACACCTATGAACAAAAATGAAGCAAAACTTTCACAAGTGGTGGTGGGTAGGAATTCAAGCTCTTGCAACCTACTCTCAAGGCACAGAATTTGAGTCTGGCCACCAGGTATATTTCCTGACTTCTTTCTAGCTACTGGGGCATTTCACTCACACACACACACACACACACACACACACACACACACACACACACACACACACACACACACACCCCAGTCATTCAGCAAACAAATTTTGAAGTCCACTATTTCCAGATTTTCTTGTGCTGTCATATTTCACAAATGTAATTAATGCATTGTAATCCCACATTAAGTTACTGATTTTTATTACTGTTCTTCTCCAGCGCCCAAATCTTGTCTCTGCTTCATTCCCAATCAGGGTTGTCAGATTATTGAAGGGCCAGGTAGGGACAAAAAAAGGTATTTCTCAATAAGTGAAGACCAAAAAAAAAGGTTTCATTTGTGTGGAACAGGCAATTCCGCATTAAGCAGAAGTGGCTCTGCTTTGGGATTTTTGATTGGCTCGAATGCCGTTATATGAGTCAATCAAAAATTCACACAGCAGAGCCTCTTCTGTTCAATACGGAACAGCCTATTGTTTCACATTGAACAGAAGTGCCTCTGCTTTGCAATTTGATTGGCTGATATACCGGCTTATGGGCCAGTCATAAATCGCAAAGCTGAGGCTGTTTTGCAAGTATTTTAACCGGCAGTGCGGGACTCCGGATTGGACTGCTGATCGCTGATCCCAAGACAGTCCCACTCAAATAGGGACATTTGACAACCCTGTTTCCAATGTCCTTGTGATTCTTCTAGTCAGCTCTCATACTGCCTTCCTTCTCTCCAACAGAAAAGGTTTCACAAGTGTAGTCTTTATTACCAGGGGAGTGAGAAGCCGGATCTCCTTCTGTTTCACAGCTCAGTTTTTGTTGGACAAACTTTTGTGTTTCCTCATTAGCATGCACTTCATCAGAAAATGATTTTTGTCCCTCCAGGGAAGAATACCTTGAAGACAGCTGGATATAGCAGTTTGAATCTCACACCTGCATCTCGGCATTCTCTGAATAGTGGGATGAGTTTACTACTCTTTTGACTGGTGTACAATGAATAACCATTCTTCACAAACACTCTCCTGTCATTTACTTTTAGTATTTTGTCCTTCTGCCACAGTTTTGACAAAATCAATTCTTTCTGCTAGTAGGATTCCATTCTTACTATTAAAGGTTTAGGTTGATTACTTATTGCCACAATGTGCTCATTCAACTAAGTCCTGCTCTGGAATACGAGTCCAGTTGCTTATTTGTGTTTTCATAAATTGAATGCAGTCTTCTCTTCCTTCCAGCTTCTCTGGTATAGCTGAAAATCTCAAGTTTTCTCTCCATGCTGTGTCCTTTAATTCTGTTATTTTCTTTTAAACCTCTCTTCGTGAGCAGTCTGATATTCAGCCAGCTTTTTCTTAATTTCAGCCTCTGATTTTTGCACTTTATCATCTGATCTGAATATCTGTTGAAAGCTTCTTCCATTTATTCCAGCTTTTTGTTGTTTGTGTTGATGTACTCTTATCAGTGTTTTGTTTATTTTGACCAGGTCTGTATGCAGTTCTCTTGTATCATCCTGTAGGTTATTGGAAGTCATGTTAGAAGGTTGCATTACTTTTTGCTGAACAGCTGCAGCACTCTCCATAATCAGTGTTTCTTCCTTACTTTTTGCAGATGATTTTTTTCCAGGTGTTTTGTATTTCTTTATTCCTGGCATCCAGGCAGTGTACTTACTAGCCATTTACTGAAGTTCACCAATACACACATGTTTACTGGCCTTCTCTGCTGAATTTTTGTTTTCACACTGGGAGAGCTAGAAACCAGCTTTTTTTCAGTGTGCCGCCATCTTGGAACTCCCTATTGTTATCTAGAATTGACGTGATGTTCTCCGTGTTTCACTGTTGCAGTCGTCACATTCTGCCTGCAGGTAGCCCTCAGCCAGCCTGAATACCAGAGTCTTGGATTCCTGCGTTGAATGCTGTCTCTTCTTCCATGACGTCAGGTCGTCAGGGGTATAAAACATGCAGCCAACGCCGTTACATCAGTTTTTCTTACCCCAGATGTTAGGTGCCCCCTCAATGGGAAGCAGATGTCCTTCATGGATGCATCTGCAGTCATAACAAGTGGGTTGTCCTGTCGTCAGGCAGCCCTGCAGTCGGCCGGATTCCAAAGTCCGGGTCCGCGCTGATGTCGCACTCCATCTCTGTTGGTCTTCGGGTATAAAGCATCAGCCGACGCCATTTTCCTCAGTCTTTCTTGCCGAAGCAGAAGCTGTTCGCAAGTGCCGGTCGGTCGGATCCAGAGATTACTTCTACCGAATACTACAAGACTTCTAAAGCTAAGTACCCGTTGGGGACTCTTTCTTGCCTCAGCCGATGTCAGAAAAAGTTAACAATTGTTTAACCTGTGGGAAACAAATACCTCATAAAGATTTCCACTCTTACTGTCTGCCTTGTTTAGGCCCAGCCCACGACGTATATTTCAACGGTTCTGATTTTGCGACATTATGCCGCCGGATCCCTCCATCCTACCCCAAACGCAAAGATAAAGACCGGCACTCGCGGTCATGGTTTCGCCGAAACCACGGTAAAGCAAACAGCAGTGGTAAACCGAGAAAACTGCTCAAAGTACAGCTGAACCTATTCTTACAACTGAGGCCCCTGCTACAACTCTTGAATCGACCTCAGAAATTTTACCCACTACGGTGGTTGACTTATCAGACACCATCCCCTTGATGTCTCTACCCCAGCACGTGGTGCTGCTAGGCCTCCAGCTGCCATGTCCATTAAGGCCTTCGCCAGGGTTAAAGCAGCCAAGACTACTAAAACAGTGCCTGTTAAAGCCCCCACATCCAGGCCCTCTTCTAGTTCTCAAATGCTTTCTTTGGCAGAAGATTTAATTTCTTTAATTAGAGGATCTCAATCTCACCCAGACAGGGCCTCTCAGCCCCCAGAGAAGAGACGTAGGGCAGAGCGGCCTGAGCCAGTGTCTTCTGATGATTCTGCTGATGAATCAGACATAACTGACCAGCCTGAGGCTCCCTTCTCCAATTTTGAAGATTCTGATGCTGAAGAATCCATTCCAGCTGCTTCCCCACCAGAAGAATTCTCCTTTGGGGAAACCTTGCATGCCATGAACAGTTCCAATGGCAGCAACAGGATTTTTCAGACTCCAGAAAAGACTTAGGACCTTTCTGCACCTCCCACAGCACAGGCCCTTAGCTATACCTCCTGTTCTCTCTGTGGTGGATGATGCTTTCAATGATGTTTGCTCCGCTCCAGATTCTTTACCCCAGCCCCTGCCAAACCAGACAGATTTTACAGGGTGCCAGATACTCATCACCACCTTTACAAGGCCCCACTTGCAGACCCAGAAACTATATCCCAGGGTCCCAAGGCAGTAGCCGACCACAGCTAAAACCCTATTCCTTGTGAAAGGGCAGCAAGGTGACTAGACAGATGGGGTAAAAGGTCTACACTTCAGCTACTCTCTCAGCTAGAGCTTTAAACTGTCAGTTTCACATGATACAATACCAAGAGTTTATGCTTGATCAGTTAACTAAAAACTAACCACTGATGAATCTCTTGATAAGAAATATGTATTAGAGATGGTAAATAACATACAACAGGTTAGCAACCATTCCTTAAAATGTGGCTATGATGCACTGGAGGCTTCATTTAGATCAGCCATGACAGGCCCAGTGATAAGAAGGCATGCATGGCTAAAGGAACAAGCTTTACCGGATCATGTTAAAGCTAAGTTGCTAGATGCTCCTATGGACAAGACAAGTTTGTTTGGTACACCTGCCCAGCAGGTTATGAAGAAAATGGAAGAAAAGGCAAAATCTGTTCAAACTGTTAAAGATTTCTTGCAGGTTCAACCCCAAGGTTTAGCAGGAACTGGCCTGCCAAAATTGGTCCTTTCCTGACTCCACAAAATTTCAAAGGGGCAGGAATAGACGTTCCAGAGGCAGAAACCAATCCAGAGGAGGTGCCTACAGAGGACGACAGTGGCAAGGTAACAACAGAGGCACAGACACAGCCACTGCCACTACATCAGCACAACCACAGTGACTTAATCCTAAATCCATACCAGGGAACAAATAGCAGCTCCTCTAGGCGGAAAGTTAACCTTCTTTTCAAAGAACTGGCACTACATAACAAAAGACAAGTGGATTTTACAAACCATAGATCAAGGTTACCGGTTTCACTTCCACACTTTACCAGTCAAAAGAGGAATGCCAAATTTACCTCCAAATAAAAAAACAGAGGCTCTACGCCAGATAATGGAGTTAGCAAACATGAGAGCTGTGGAAAGAGTGCCAACAGCAGAACAAGGAAAGGGGTTCTACTCCAGACTATTCCTAGTTCCAAGAAAGGAAAAAAGTTGGAGACCAATTCTCGACCTGTCCACCTTAAATACATACATCATTGTCCCAAAATTCAAAATGCTGACCCTACAGCAACTTCTTCCCATGCTGGGCAAGGAGTCTTGGCTGGTAACTCTAGATCTCAAGGAGGCATACCTGCACGTCCCCATTCGACCAATCTGCAGAAGATACCTCAGATTTCTTGAAGGATCAGAGCACTATCAATTCTCAGCATTGCCCTTTGGCTTATCTACTGCGCCCAGAGTATTCACAAAATGCCTGGCATCAGTAATCCCATTGCAGACTACAGGGAATTCAAATTTACCCATACCTGGACGACAACAAAAGCAAGCTGACAACAGATTTACAAAGGGTCATTTACTTGCTACAAGGACTGGGATACACAGTCAATTTACAAAAGTCAAGGCTGATACCATCCCAAACAAGGACATTCTTGGGCGAATTGGACACAGTACAACAAATGGCATTCCTGACTACAGAAAAACAAAAAGAACTTCCTCTTTACTTCTTGGCACTAACAAAACTGAACAAGTTAACAGCAAGAAAAGTTCTGCAGGCATTGGGCTTCATGGCATCATGCATAATCTTGGTCCCATTTGCCAGACTACATATGAGGAAACTACAGTGGTACCTAAAGAATTTATGGTCCCAACACAGACACAGTCTAGAAACAGAAATCCCACTAATTCCATGCTTAAAACAGGAGTTCCTATGGTGGGCTCAGGCATGCCAGTCAAACCCAGGCCTACCCTTTCGCAGATGTCAACCAAGCCAGACCATCACAACAGACGCTTCAGACCTGGGATGGGGGGCCCACATGCTGGACAAATGCGTGCAAGGATTGTGGACACAGGATCAACTTCACCTGCACATCAATCTAAAAGAAATGCTGGCAGTAAAACTGGCAATCCAAAAGTTCAAACCATTTCTCAAAGAGGGCCAGTTGATAAGGACAGACAACACCACAGTCATGTGGTACATCAACAAACAGGGAGGCACTCATTCATACCCCCTATGCAGAATGACCTTGGAGCTGTGGACCCTGGCACTCAGCTACAACATTCAGTTACAGGCAATATTTGTACCGGGGAAAGACAATACCCTAGCAGACATATTAAGCAGAACCACTGGATGCCCACGAATGGAAGCTGCACCCGGACATCTTCAAGACCATCTCGAAGAAATGGGGAATGCCACAGATAGACCTATTCGCATCACCTCTCAATCACCAGCTCAAGAAATTCTGCACAAGGACATTCCACCCACTAGCATGGAAAGTGGACTCACTCTCCTTCAACTGGAAAGGCCTAACAGCATATGCATTCCCACCTCTTCCTTTGATACACAAGGTACTACTAAAAATCAAGGAAGAACGTCCAAGGATAATCCTGATAGCTCCAAACTGGCCAAGACAACACTGGTACCCACTACTGAAGAGCATGTCTCGAACAATATGTGGCCAATACCCTGATGCCTTTGATGTTAACTCAGAACAACTACAGCATCATACATCCAAACCTAAAACACTGCAACTGACTGCATGGAACATCACATAGCAGCAGCTAATCCAGAACTTTCCCAAAGAGTTAAAGACATTATTCTTGAAGCACGAGACCTTCAACAAGAAGGAACTATGCTGGAAAATGGAAAAGGTTTGTCATTTGGAGTGCGGAAAGAGGAAAAGATGTGTCAAACATAGATATGCCTAACATTCTGGAGTATCTGGCGAACTTCTTCATTCAGGCCTGTCCTACTCCTCCATCAAGATACATGCATCAGCTATTTCAGCAGAATACAGCTTTGATCCACCTGTTTTTCGCACCCTTTGCTCAGGCAGTTCCTCAGAGGAATCAAGAATGTAAAACCTCCAAGGAAACCACCATTACCAGCTTGGGATTTAAACTTTGTGCTAGAAAAGTTGACACTATCACCCTTTGAACCAGCAGCAACAGCAGACCTACAACACCTGTCATGGAAAACTGCTTTCCTACTGGCAATTACTTCAGCAAGGAGGGTTTCAGAACTACAGGCCTTAATGGCAGTGCAACCCTTCCTAATCTTCCACCAAGATAGAGTGTCCATGAGGACTAATCCTACATTTATGCCCAAGGTGGTATCCAGAGTGTCTTTAAACCAGGCAATCCACCTACCTACCTTCTTTCCCAACCCACAAAACAGAGGGAAAGAATACTACATACCTTGGATGTACATAGACAGCTACTTGGACAGAACAAAAATAGCAGAAAGACTGACCAACTTTTGTAGCCTATGCAACAGGAAGGGAAGGAAAAGCTATTTCAAACAGACAATCTCCAAATGGATAGGAAATTGCATACGATACTGTTACTCCTTCCATGGAAAACCAATTCCACAGAACATAAGACCTCATTCTACAAGGGCAACAGCCACTACCACAGCCTTCTTACGAGGAGTGGCAACCAAAGACATTATTGAGGCTACTTGGACCTCCGTGCATACATTTGCCAAGCATTATAATTTGCCTCTATATTCCAGATCCCGAGCAGGGTTTGCCACTGCTGTACTGCAGGGGATCCTAAACACACCATAATCTACTTTTATCCTCCTCCCTAGTTGGCTATGGTATTCTACCCACTTGTTATGACTGCAGATGCATCCATGAAGGACATAGTACAGTTTTGTACCTACCATAAATGTAGATGTCCGAACTGGATAGCATCTGCAGTCAGGATTACCCTCCTCCTTCCCTCTGTGGTACTCCTAGGGTGTTTACCCTCCTAATAGCTAGCTGTTGGGGAGTCTTTATGGTGTATTTGTTTGTATATATGTACATATATGCTTATTGTTGTGTTTACCTCTATCTATTTGGAAACATTGGCATCTATCCAAATTTTAGCCTGCAAGAGGGCTTCTGGCATCTGGGGCAAGAAACACTGAGGAAAATGGCGTCGGCTGATGGTTTTATACCCGAAGACCAACAGAGATGACGTCGGGTGGAGTGCGACATCAGCCGAAGCCGGACCCGGACTTTGGAATCCGGCCGACTGCAGGGCTGCCTGACGACAGGACAACCCACTTGTTATGACTGCAGATGCTATCCAGTTCGGACATCTACATTTATGGTAGGTACAAAACTGTACTTTATATATTATGGTACACCTCCATCAAAAAGCAAATACACCAGGAAACTTAAATACACTAAACAAGCAGGAGAGGTAAAGCCAAGAGAAGACAGAGGGCTGGAGGAAGGGTAACTAGGACTGCAACAGTGAATACACTCTAACATCTACATTTACTGAAGATGGGACATTTGCGAGTGAGAGGGACGGTTTAGAGGACTTCACTGAAGATGGGACGCGACTCCGCGAGTGAGCAGGAACTGAAACGGATGGAAGACGGCTGGGACACTTTCAGAAGGGAACTGAAACGAACGGAGACACATTCAGAGCAGGTGTGTGAGCAGTGAGTAGTGTGAACGGAAGATGGGACACTTTCAGAGGTGTGTGTACGAACGGAGACACATTCAGAGCAGGTGTGTGAGCAGTGAGTAGTGTGAACGGAAGATGGGAAACTTTCAGAGGTGTGTGTGTGTGTGTGTGTGTGTGTGTGTGTGTGTGTGTGTGTGTGTGTGTGTGTGTGTGTGTGTGTGTGTGTGTGTGTGTGTGTAAATGCCCCAGGTGCTACATGGTGGTGGGTAGAGAATAAGGCTTGAACCCTATACCTTAGGCCCAAGTGGCAAGAGCCTGAATTCCCTACCCACCACCATTTGTAAAAATGTTGTAGGTTTTTCCCTCATACTTGTTTTGTTCCTCATAAAATCTGTGGTTTCTGTATTTGTGTCCTTGAAAAGCCAATAGTGCATTGGTGCAGTGGTAGCATTGTTGCCTTACAGCTACATGTTCTCTGGTTTGATTCTTGGCTGGGGTGCCTTATGTTCTGTGTGGAATCGGTATGCCCTCCCTGTTTTTGTTTCCTTCCATCTTAGAAAAACATGTCTGTCTGGAGTGTTTCTCCCTGGGCCTCTGCTAAAAATTTGCTTTTGTTCCAAGTCAGACTTTCCTGGTTAACAAATGTTAAAAAAATGACACTCAATTTGAATATCAGACTTCATATTCTTCAGAAAGTGCATGGTAACACAAAAGCTTTTATTCTAGCAATTTTCTAAGTGTATACGATGGATATTTTGGAATTTATCCCTATCTTTGGGACTGTATTCCCCCCGTTATTGGCTTCATCCAGGTTTTGTGCTAAGGTTGAGAGCTATGGTAAGAACTGAATTCACGGAATATGTTTGGGGGCTTTATTCCCCCATTATTGGCTTTGTCCGGGTGTTTTTTGCCAAGAGGTTGAGAGCTGTGGTGAGAACTGAATTCACTGAATATTTGGGGGTTGTATTCACCCATTATTGGCTTTGTTCAGGTGTTTTGTGCTAAGAGGTTGACAGCTGTGCTATGGTGAGAACTGAATTCACTAAATGGTAGCCATTTAAGTTTCAGTTTTCCTCTTTCACAAAACCGCTGATTTGACGTAGTGGTATGTTGCTGTAACTGTTTTGCACAGGGATTCCCTGGGTTCAAGACGTGGCAGTGAAATGTATGGTGGTAACACAGCATTTTATTCTAGCAACTTTCCAACATTATACAAGCAATGTTTAAAATGTGTCCCTGGTTTTTGGCCTTTTGTCGTCCCCCCCAGTAAATTTTGGCTTTTTCCAGATTTCTTGTGCTGCAAAGTTCAGAGATACAGCTGAGTGTCGAGTAGAGCTGCAGGGGAGCAAGAGTTTAGTGCTGCTAAAGCTTAGTCTGCTTGCATTGTTAATAACACAACAGGTAGTGTACTTGCTTTTGATGCTGAAGGCTGTGGATTCTACTCCCACAGTAGGTAGATGCATTGCTGATACTGTACTGTATTGTAAAGGGGGTGGATGCTGCAGTCCTCTTTGGCAAAGATACCTAGTAACTATGAACCTATCAGTTTGCTATCCATTCCCTATTACGGTATTACTAGCTTATCATTTTTTTAATGCATGCAACAAAGGCAATTTATTCTTCAAGGCAACAGGCACTTTATTTGTAGATGAAACAATGACATATAAAGTTGTTTGCTAGCAGCAACCTCTTAGTTACAGATTTCTTTAATGTGGATTTTACTACTTCAGAGATTGTGCATATTTACTGATACTGGTGGACTATAGAAGGTTGAATAGACTTTTATGATGGAAATGTTCTGAATTGGGCAGTTTTGTCATTGGTGTATGCATTTTGTTTCATTGTTTACTGGAAAAATGTTCAAAACAATAAATTTAAAATGACCTCTAACAACTGTACTGTATTGTACAAGGAATATAATGTAATACAGTCAGGAAGGTGTATCAAAGAGCATGTGTATGTTTCATGTTTAAGGGCCTATGATTTTGAAAACAGCCCAGAGTTAATCTGCCACTGGCAAAATGTATTTTCTTTGAATGTGGGTTTCAATGCATGTGAGTTTCAAGGGCAGAGAAGTTTTAATGCTAAGTCTATTTTCATTGTGAGACTGCATTGCTTTGTTTAACAGATATCTATTGGGGTTTGTGCTGTAAAATGCAAAATAAAACTTTCAAATGAAATCTAAATCATCGCAGAAGTAAAGCAGTATGCACATTACAGTGTTTATGGTAAATGGGGCAAAATAACCAAGGAATAGGACATTGGAATGGCTGCAGGGGGAGGCTCCATTCGACCATGATTTTGTGAGGGTGGGTAGCAAACTCAGACAGCCCCGGTTGAACTATACCTCTCAGTTGTCCATATTTTTGCAGAATAATTAGATATTTGCGTCTTATTTTTGGTTTGTTCCTCATAAAATTTGTGGTTTTCTAGCAAATCATTTAGGAATGAAGTCACTAAATGACAGACATTGAGTTTCAGACGTCATAACCTTCAGAAAAATGCATGCTAATGCAAGACCTGTTCTATCAACTGTCTTAAGTTTATATAAGAGCAATTTTCAGTAGTGTATGTATGTTCCCCAAATATATTTGGCCTTGTCCAGATTTCCTGCATTAAGAGGTTGAGAGGTATGTGCAAATCGCTTTGTAGAATTCGGAATATCCAAACCTCTCCATTGTCCCCAATTTTGGCTCAAAATGTTGCTCTCCCCTAATAATTCCTCCACAAAATGGCAATTTTGGAAGAAAACGTATAGGGTTTACAATTATATATAACTGTAATGATGAGAGTTATTACTTTTATTTCAGAAATGCATGTAGATACTCAAAATTGTTAGCTGCTCAAGTTTGTTTGTGTCTTTCGGCTTTTCCCGGTTAGGGGTCGCCACAGCAGAACTCCGGTCCGCTAATGATTGGTAGTGGATATTTACGTACCGGGTTACCAGCCCTGGCGCACAACCTTCAATGAAGGCACGCCCCATTCACGCATGCTTTCGCACAAGACGCTCTAGCTGAGAATCGAACGGGACAACGTCTTTGTCTTGCTCAAGTTAACAGTGTTAATATTAAAAAGGTGTCCCTTTTTTGACAGGTTCCCAGCTGTATTGTGTGGCAACTTTATATTTTTGCATCACATTTTTGGTCTGTTTTTCATAAAATTGTGGTTTTATGGCAAATTAGTGGCAAGTCATTAAAGATTGAAGTTAGAAAATAATGGCAGACATCTGAGTTTCATATTTCATACCCTTCAGAAAATTCGTACTAATGCAAGACTTTCTATTGTTGTATTATCTAAGTTAATAAGAGCAATATTTAAAAACTGTCCTTATTTTTGGGCCTGTGTCCCACTTCTGTTTTTATGTATGACTTTGTCCAGATTTCTTGCTCTGAAGTTGAAAGGTATGAGTGTCAGAGCCATCACTGTCAGCCAGAGACATTTCAAATTGTGACGTACTTGTTGCACCCCACTCCCCATTGCAGTGGCTCTGGATGTGTCCAAGCAAGGCAAGGAGCAGTTATGCACTGTAAGTGTGCACTCTGCATCCCCCATCCAAGGTAGACCACAAGTACGACCATGGCTTTTCATCTGTCCTTGATTTTGCAGAATGTTCTGGTTTTCTGTCATTTTTATACTGTTGATTTATGCTTCTTACTATTCAGGAGATGCATGCTGTCACGGTGCCCTGTTGCTCTGTTTAAGTAGCAATGATTTAATGACATCAGGTAAGCTTGTCTGAGATTGTAAGATGCAAGTAAGCTTTAATAAGCATACTGTTAAAGAATTACCAGCATTGAAAGCCTTTTAGTTGTTGCCATGCCGAGAATATTTACATAACTAGATAATGTATAAGCCTTGGGTATTGAAATCCATATGGCAGTATTTGTAATAAAAGGACAGGATTACAATATTTTCAGAAGCTCATTACATTTGTTGGAGACTTGCAGTCATCTTTGCAGGCTTACCCGTAAACTAAACAGAATGCCAATCTATCATGTGTGGTCCATAACTTGTGCAGGAATCCTTTAAGCAATTTATCTTGAGCTTGTTTCTTGCTTGCTGTTGATTTTTTACTTTGATCATGTCTTCCCCATGAACCAAGTAGATAGTTGTGTCAGGCAGCAGGTCTTTTTTGGATAAGAAACAAATATTGTCTGTATAAGAAGGAGGTAGCATACCCCTCAGCTGTCCAGGTTTTTGCAGAATGTCCAGATTTTTTGCCCCATATTCTTCCTAAAAGGATTGAAGTTGCTAAATGACAGACATTTGAGTTTTAGATGTCATACTACTCTCCTACATATCCTGTACCACTCTTACATACTTCTCTGACACTCCTGACTTTCTCATACAATACCACAACTCCGATCTAGGCACCCTCTCATATGCTTTCTCTAAGTCTACAAAAACACAAGGCAAATCCTTCTGACCTTCTCTGTACTTCTCCATCAACACTCTCTCAGTGCAAACATTACATCTGTAGTGCTTTTTCCTGGCATGAAACCATACTGCTGATTACTAATCATCACCTCCCTTCTTAACCTAGCTTCCACTACTCTTTCCCATAACTTCATGCTGTGAATGATCAATTTAATCCCTTGTAGTTACTACAGATCTGCCGATCACCCTTATTCTTAAAAATCGGTACAAAAACACTTTCTCCATTCCTCAGGCATCCCCTCACTTTCCAAGATTTCATTAAACAATCTAGTTAAAAACTCCACTGCCATTTCACCTAAAACACCTCCGTGCATCCACAGGTATGTCATCTGGACCAACAGCCTTTCCATTCTTCATCCTCCTACATAACTATCCTTACTTCCTCCTTGCTAATCCATTGTACTTTGAGTCATTATCCCCACATCATCCAACCTTCTCTCACTCTCATTCTCTTTATCAACCCCTCAAAGTACTCTTTCCATCTCCTCAACACACACTCCTCACTTGTGAATATGTTTCCCCTCATTATCCTTTATCTCCTTTACCTGCTGCATATATTTCCTAGCTCGGTCTCTCTGTCTAACCAATCAGTAAAGTTCCTCTTCTCCCTCCTTTAGTGTCCAACCTTTCGTACAACTTTTCATACGCCTTATCCTTAGCCTTCGCCATCTCTCTTTGCCATGCACCTCATCTCCGTATACTCCTGTCTACTTTCTTCATCTGTCTGACAATCCCACTTCTTCTTTGCAAACCTCTTTCTCTCTATACTCTCCTGTACTTCCTCATTCCACCACCATGTCTCCTTATCCTTCCTCATTCCACCACCATGTCTCCTTATCCTTCCTCTGTCCAGATATCATACCAAGCACCTTTCTAGTCATCTCCCTTACTAGCTCTGCTGTAGTTAACCAACTATTTGGTAACTCTTCACTGCTACCCAGTGCCTGTCTTAACTCATCCCTGAATTCCACCTCACAATTACCCTTTTTCAATTTCCACCATTTGATCCTTGGTGCTGCCCTCACACTCCTCCTCCTCTTCTTGATCACCAACGTCATCCTAAAAAACACCATTTTATGCTGCCTAACTAAACTTTCCCCAGTCACCACTTTACAGTCTCCAATCTCATTCAAACTGGCCCTCCTACATAAGATATAATCCACCTGTGTGCATCTTCCTCACCCTATGCTCCTCCCTCTTGTTAAACTACATATTCACCACAGCTATGTCCATCCTTTTCGCAAAATCCACTAACATCTGACCTTCTGCATTCCTTTGTTTAACACCATACCTACCCATCACTTCATCATCCACTCCTCTGTTCCCTTCATCAACATGGCCATTGAAATCTGCTCCAATCACCACTCTCTCACCCTTGGGTACAGTCATCACCACTTCATCCAACTCACTCCAAAATTTTTCTTTCTCATCCATCACACACCCAATTTGTGGAGCATATGCACTAACAACATTCATCACTGCACCATCAATTTCCAGCTTCATAAACATCACTCTATCCGACACTCTTTTCAATTCCAAAACACTCTTAGCATACTGTTCCTTCAGGATAACTCCTATGCCATCCCCCCCCCCCCATCCACACTATGATAAAACAATTTGAACCCACCTCAGATACACCTAGCTTTTCTCCTCTTCCATCTGGTCTCTTGCACACACAATATACCAACCTTCCTTCTGTCCATCATATAAAATGCATAGTAACATAAATCCTGTTATTCTAGCAATGTTCTAAGTTCATGAGAGCAATATTTATAATCTGTCCCTATTTATGTTGGGCTTTGTCCAGATTTCTTGCAAAGGTTGAGGTGTGTGAAAGCAAGTGAAATGCTCTATTTAGAGTTAGCAGGTGGAATTTATTTTCAAGGAATTGTGAGCTTCAAGGGAAGAGAAGTTTACTGCTGCTCATGCTAAGTCTGCTTAAAATGTGCAACCGTTTTGTTTAGCAAATGGTATCATTATTGTGGTATAGAATTTTAAAGCAGTGTTAGTAGTACAGCAGGTCGCTTACTTGCATCTTGATGCAGAGGGCTATAGGTTCTACTCCCACAGCATGTAGATTTGTATTTTAAGGGGGTGGAGTGCTGTAGTCCTGGCTATGTCCTCCTTTGGATGAGATGCCTAATAACTATGAACTTGTTTTTCAGCTTACCACCCATTCTGTATTGCAAATATACCAGCTTACCATTTTTAATGTAACATAGGCAATGTATTCTTCAAGGGCAGCAGGCACTGAATTTGTTGATGAAATGCTGAAGTATAAAGTTATTTTCTAGCAACAACCTCTTCATTAGATTAAGATGTCTATAATGTAGAATTATTCAGATGACTTTTTACTTGTGCAGAGATTGTGCATACTGACTGACATTGATGGATTGTAATGACAAAAGTTTAAGTGGCCTTTTATGGTTGAAATGTTTTGAATTGGGCAGTTTGTCATTATTGGCTCATATGTTTTGTTTCATTGCTTGCTGGAAAAACATTCAAAACTATAAATTTAAAACAGTCTAACAAGTGGTGCTGTATTATAGAAGGGATATAATTAAATTATTTTATATTATAATTCAATCTGTATGATCATGCATAATCATATGTATAAATATGTACACTTATGCATGGCTACTCTTGCTTATCACAGTAACAGGAAGGATACTGTAATGGCTGTGTCAAGAAAAAAGGTCTAAAGCTTTTAGTTAAGCATATAATGAAGTTGTTCACATCAGTGATAATGCAGACCCAGTTTAAGGGTCAACCACACAAAATCAGAAAACCCCCAGAATTTCCCTTGCCCACTCAGTAAAACTAATCTTGAAAAAATAATTAATAATGTGCATATATTAGGGCTATTGGAATTATCTATAAAAAGATGAAGTGATGATTTGCAACTATGTCAATGTTGGGATTATGAAGATATGCTTGATTAAGCATTAATTATCTATAAAAAGATAAGTGATGATTTGCAACCATGTCAATGTTGAGATTATGAAGATATACTTGATTAAGCATTCATTAAAAGATATACATAATTTAGTGAATGCACACAGTGTAAGTTAAATACAGCTATACAGAATGCCAGCTTTTATTTAAATAGCAATTTGTGTTACTGAGAGCTAATCTTGGAAGCCAAAGAACACTAGTGTTATAAACTAGTCTGTTTAAATCTGTATAATCTGAACAGGCTCATGAGCCTCAGTTTAGTGTCCTACATGAAAAATACTGAGCTAATGAACACTATTCCCCAGTAGTTTCTAAGTCACTTACAAATAAATAAATAAAACAAGGGGAAGTATTTTGAGGTAAAGCAAATATCTTGTCTTTATGGTAGGTAAAAAGTAAAACTCTGTTAGTACCCAAGTAAATAAAATTATTAGCAATGAATGAGAAATTATTCCAGTATAGAGAAATGAACAGCCAAGCCTTCTTGATAAGAATTCAAAAGGACTGCCAGCTGAAAGTTCCCTTGAGTTAGTTGCAATGTACATGGGGTATGTAAAAGAAAATTATCATGGATTCCTAATTAAATCTAGATACCTGTAATCGTTGTAGAAGTAAAGCATAAGACAGTATGCACACTGAGAATTTTGAACAGTGTATGTGAGAGTGTTCAATCTCGCCTTTGTTCTTACACATGGGTTCGGAGCCGATCCTCGGCTCCGTCCCCGGCCACCGACTTCAAGCTCTGAGCTCGCCCGAGAAGATCTACCAACTCACCACTTTACCTCAGATCTAGTTTGTCATTGCTGCACACGATGCTTGAGGCTAGCCTCGAGGCTTTACAGCTGGCTTTTTATCTCGAGGCTTTTAAAGTTTTCTTTTTTTTTTGTTTCTTTTTAGTCATTTATTGTTACAAAGTTAATATTTAGTGTGGATAGAATTCGACACCTTATGATAGTGATTAGTAGTTTTACCGATGGTGTAGACTAGTTTAGGCCTTAACTAACTACTTTTCTCACTTTGAGACCCTACCACACTGTAGATTTGTTTTGACTTTGAAGGTTTTGTTGTCTTCAAACTTTTTTTTGACATTGTTACTGGATTGACTTACCCGGTTGACCATTGACTGTACGGCGTCTTTCAAAACTGGAATCTGGAAAATAACGCTCAGCTTCATTAAAGAAAATCTGGCTAAAAGCGTTCAGTTCCAGCCACTACTGTCTTGGTCTGAACAGCCACAGTTCCTGTGTCTACTGTCTTGGCCTCTCCACTTTCTCTTTAGTGGGAGGATAGGCGCAGATTGCTGATGATAGAGGTCGCGAGAACCCCTGAAACAGAGGTATGACTGATGCTTCAGACCAGGCATCCAAGTTCAATCCAGGGCTTCGGAAGGCAAGTCATCCAAGTCATCAAGCTCTTCGAGTCTAGTTAGACTTCACATCGTCGGCTCCGACTTGAGGGGGAAAAGGTTCAACTGTTCTGAGTTTCTTGAGCCTCGAGGTCTTGGACTGTTGATCGAGCTCAGCCACTCGACTCTGCTGAACCCGGTGGGACCTCTCCCGTTCACTCCGTCCTGCTCCCCCTTTCCCATTAACCGTCCGGGGATTTCAGGGTAGAAATGTGGACAGACAATGGCCCTATCGTGTCCTATCTTATGATGTCTCTCTTGATGTCGAGACTGAAGGCCTGCCAATCCCCTCTCCATCTGTTCCTTCCTCCCTCCGAAGGCTGCCCACCTGCTCCATCTGTGCTCCACCAGATTGTGGGAGCCCCGGCGGAAGAACCGCTTGACCTCGGTCGGCACCGGCTCACGGGTGGAGAACTGGGGTCCGCATTGGAGTCTCGGGGTGCTCCCCGGCGACCGATTCCGGGACCGAGTCGGACCCGTGCCTGGGCCGCACTTGGATTCGGGGGGGTCCGCACGTCGGTGCTCGTCGCGGCCTTTCGGGGTGCCTTCGGGCGGTCGGTCGGAGATACTCCATTTCTGGTTCGCCCCGAGATAGTTCGGGGATTCTTCTGGCCTTCGACCTCCAAATCAATTCGTTGTCCTTCCAGACAACCACATCAGCAGGTACAGCTTCCTAGGTGTTGTCTACCCACATCCTCCTCTGCACCCACTCTCTACTCCCCAAGGCACAAAGGGGTGCTCTCACACCCTGAGGGTGCCCTCTTTCCTCGGAGGCCCCTCTCATGCTCCCCTCAAGAGTAAGAGGAACTTCCTCGGAGGCCAAGAAGTTCTCCCCAGAAGAAGAATCTGTGACAGATGAACATGACTTAGAGACTTCAGGAGGGTCCGAGAAGTCACCTTCATAGAGATCTTGGAGATCTCTGAGTCAGAAGGATCTGAAACAGACCTTCAGAGGGAAATGACTCCCTGGATGGAGGATGAGCCGTTTTATTGAAGGTGACTGCGCCCCCTCCTTCTTCCTTGGAGTTAATTACCTGCTGAAGGCATTTGCCTCCGACTCAAGGGCTGTGGGAGACCCCCCTTTGAGTTAATGGAACAGTAAGGAAGCCAAATAAGTACATTACGGCTCCACAAAGGACTTACCTCATCAAACAAGTTGGCAGCGGTACCATAAGGTGGCAGCGCCAATAAAAAGGAGGATGTCGGAGGTCCTCTCATCATATGGTCCTAACCAAGACTCTAGGACTATGGACAGATAATCAGGCCAGCTTTCTGTCCAGTTCAATGACTCTCCTGAACCATTTATGGACGATTACACACGCTTACAGATTTTCAGTTCTCAAAGAGTTGAGATCTACTCCAGGGTACTCACAGATGAAGATGTTTTTACAAAAGAGATCTACACTCAACACCCTTACGCCCACTCCAGGAGTTCATGAGATACTGCAGCCATGCAAGAAAGTTGGCGAGTAGGGCAGCGGCTTCAGCCATTGCTCGTATCCTATGTCCTGGATGTTCATCATGGATTTTAGCGGCTTCTCTCATTTCCTTCTTTACTAACGCCTCGATAATTTGACGGAGCCACACCTGGAGACCTCTTGACTCATATTTCAGGGACCGAAAGACTTTCTAATGAGCAATGAGCCCAAAGTTACTCTTCTTCGATCTACCTCAAAGCACGGGAGACTGGGGGGGTGGTCTGAAGGATCTTCCATCCTCAATGGAGGCCTGAGGGTGATTTTCCTCTAGAGGCAGAGGGGCAGAAAGGCTGCAGAGGGGGTCCGCAAAACCAAGGGGTCCAGGATAATCTCCCGCACAGGGGGGGTGACAGGGAGGCAAGAGCGAGGGCTGACTGTCCTGCTCTGAGGCAGTCGTCCTGCTCATAAAACACCCTCAGGCCTGGCAAATCTCCTAGCTTTCCTCTTCAGCACTGGGGTAAAAAGCAGCTGAACCAGAGGTTACAAAATCCCATTTCTGCAAATCCTTTCATTCCAAAGAGAAAAACAAAAGATGTACTCACCATATTGGGTACCCTAGCTGCTTAGAAATTTTAAAGAGCTAAGAAAAAAGAGTCATCCAACATCCCCCAAGCGACAAATATAGATTCGAACTTACCTAAGGTTCTTTTAGTCCAAAGAAAACAGGGGACTGGAAGGCATGGACTGGACCAGCGGATCAAACACCTTTGGAAAGAAGGAAGTTCCGAATGGTAGTTGGAAAAATCGATCCCTCTTCATTTCTGGAGAGGAGGACTCTCAACAGATTCGATAGATCTGAAGGACGCATATAAATGGTCAAATGGGTCAGGGCGCCCAGGGGATCATTGAATGAGCGACTCACAGTCAGTATCATGCCCAGCCTTGCCCTTGCTCTTACTACCCCAGGGTGTCCAGGGACCAAATGCATGTGCATGCTGGGCTGCCTCATCTCAGGCTGGTTCAGTGTTTTGTGCTCTGGTGATTCGGCTCCTCGGGCTCCTCGCGCTGGCCCACAAGGTACAACCATACAATTACACCTCCCACCTCCAGGTGTACACCAACACCTTGGGCATCTCAAAAAATTTCAAAGCCATCACAGCATATCTTATTCATAGGAGCGAATTAGATACTGGCCAGTTAGTTCTAAAACTTCCTTCTAAACTTCCTACAGAAAGAATAGTAGTATTTTCCATACAGCATTTCCAGTTCTGGTCAAAGTCATTCATCTGTCGTTAGTTCTCATTAAAACTCTCATTGCAATCATGGCAGCTGCACTCATTGCACATTTCCCTTCTACTATATTTTGAGTGCTACAATGGTTTCAATTTGCACAAATGTCACTTCCACTGACTCCACCTCCCTCATTGCAAATATTTTGGGGTGGTTACATGCAACAACTTCCACTACTGGTGGCAACTATTTTGCAACCTATCATTCCGGCCAGCGATTTGTGCGCAGGACATATTGTCACCGATTTGGGGCCACGGACGCTTCCCTGATAGGGTGTCAGCATTGCAACCTACGGGACAGTCCAATGCTTACTGGCTACCTCTGTTTAGGGCAGTGTTTTTGCGTTTCTACACTTTTGCTTGTGTTTGGCGCTGCATAAACACTTTGCAGAGACACCATGTCCATAGTCTGGTACATAAAAATCTGGTCCAGCTCAGTCTGGGCAACAAAGCAAGGGGAACCAGGTGTTACCAACTATGCAGAGAGAGTCCACCGTCGAGGGCAAATTGCAAGTCAGGTCTTCACAACGTCCAGTAGTAGCCGACATAAACAAGCAAAACGGCATTTACAGGCTGAGCAGGATGGAGGCAGTGCCTCAATGAAAATCCCTCAGGAATCCGCGATTACCTGTCAAAATGGGGCCAGCTCTACTCATGCATCCCTTTGTCAGTTCTTGAAGCTATTATGCCCAAGCTACTTTGCCACCAGACTCTCCAGGGAAGTCCCTCTGACGCTTGGTTTTCGATGCTTTCCTGCCCTCCTATCCCCTTCAAAGTCATTTCCCCTGATTGCAAAGTTTCTACAGACTCTCATAAACCCCCAGGAGCCTGGTTCCATTCATTGCCCCTGCTCTGGCCTCCCCGCCATATTTGACCTGGATGCTGGACCCGACCCGGGTGATTCGTTTCTCACCGCCTCTAGTCCAGAGCTGTGAGAATCTTCTCATTGCCCGCAGAGCCCCTCACCCATTTCCAGATCTTCCACCTAGCAGCACGGCGGCTCCGGCCCCTTTATAAAGGGACTCCAGAGGCCACTACTTTCACTATATTTTAGTAGCTTCTCTCATAAAGTCTCCACTTATCAGGACCCTGTGTTGAAGTCTGCTACGCAAGGTTTTCAAGGAGTCAGACTCCCCTTTTCAGGGAAGAGGAGCTGCCCTTTAAAGTTTTAGGAAAGTCATTCTAATTATTCATGTAGAATAAAAGTGGTGCAGTTTACAGTTAGCTGCCATTTTTATCTGTTTTAGAAGGTTCTTTTTCTATTAAGGCCACCAGTCTTTGTAAAGCATCACAAAAGAATTTAAACCTGTTACTCTCTAAATTGATGTTGCCACCCTTTTTACCAACTCTCCTGTTTGATTAATCATGATGCTGCCAAAACATTATTTCTGGTAAGTACCACATTTAAAAGAGTTCATGGAAAAATAGACCACTTCACAGCCATTACATCTCACAGACGAGTAGTCTGAGCTAAGCTCCCTTTCAGTGTAACATCCTTTTGAACCAATTTCAGTTGCACATCAGATTATCCCCACGCACTAATCTTACCTTTCTAGTCTAAAGTAAGTTCTACTAGTAGTATTAATCAGTCCATTGAATTACCCACTTTTAAGAACCACTAATATAAATTGGAGACAATGATGTACAAACATCTGTCCATCCTTTCTCTCCTATTTTGGCTTTCTAGAACAAAAGATCCCAGGAAATCTGATCAACTATTTGTTACTTCTTGGCTGACAATATGGGTATGAAACCTCTGACTAAACAAACCAAGCAAAACCAGGAACTGACTGTTGGATATTCATTTATGAACCTTGGCTCACGCATTCACAGCAAACCCCACTACTTTCGTATTTAGAAGTCTTGCACCAAAAAAAACCACATCTTTCGCTCTCTCATTACAAAGTGACCGAAAGGGCTGCTACTTGGGCTAAAACCACGACACATCAGCAAACTATACCTCGCGTTCTACCAGATCCCAGAGCCATCATCTTTTGGCTCCAGCTACAGCTCAAGAAGATTCTCATTGAGTTCCCTCAGGCTTTCCTTCCAAGACGCTCATAATGTGAACAGCGCTTCATTATGACACCCCACCATAGCCACTCCCTAGGATAACCGAAAGTTGGAGTGATTATCTCATTGGAGTTATTACCTCTCCACCCTTCCTGCACCCTTAGAAGAACTACCCATTTGGTGTTATGTCTGAGTATGAACACTCTGTATATAAGTTTAGCGTTGTGTTGCTGCTGCTTGGTATGTTTGCTGGATAGATCTGCAGAGGGGACGAGGGCATTCCCACCCCTTGGTCTGTTTTTCGGCTGCAACCGATGCTGAGGTAAAGGCAGAGCCGAGTTTATGGCAACTGGAGAGAAATAGCGAAGTAATGGGGCCCTGTAATGGCTGCGTGGGGGTGGGGCTCTGTGGGTGGAGGGGGTGGGGTTCTGTGGGTGGAGGGGGTGGGGCTCTGACTGGAGGGGTGGGGCTATGTGGGCGGGGCTCTGGCTGTGTGGGTGGGGCTCTGGGGTTGCACCCCCCCTGCAAAAAATCCTGCGGGCTCCCTTGCCTGTGGGGTAGGTTTTCCATGGTACTTGTAGCAGAAATGAATGCAATGGGCTATCCATTTAGAAATGGTTTGCTTTGAAATGGCCTTCCCTTCTGCTCCTGCAGCAAAGCCAACTAGCAGCTGTTCAGATTTTCTGAAAGGCTTAGTCCTGTCCAAATAAAATCTAAGTTGTCTCTGCACATCCAAAGAGTGCAGTATTCGTTCTCCTTTGTTTTGTGGATTAGGGAAAAAGGTAGGTAAATGAATGGACTGATTTTGGGCCACACTAGACACCACCTTGGGCATAAAGGAAGGATTGGTCCTAGATAACCCACATGTGATGACTGCAACAGTAAATACACTCAAACATCTACATTTATGGTAAGTATACACAACTGTACTTTCCTTGTAGTTCTAATTTTGTGTTTTTAGCTTTCATGTTTAAACAATACATACAAAAAATGTGTTAAATAGGACTGGTTACAGGTTTTAAGCAGAATATGTGGTGAGAGTTTTGAAAGTGAAGTAAGAACTGCAAACAAAAGGTCTGCTATTATATAGATTATGCTAAGGATATTACATTTTTTGGCCAAGTACATGTCTGTTAGTAGAGATCCTCTTCCGGTACTAGCTAATAACACCAAGTGGTGTACAAACCCCACCCCTTTTTGCTCCTTCTGCCTGCTGATCATTGGTCCCATCTCAGCCAGTTGATTAATTTGTTTCCTCATTACTAAGGGTAAGCATTTATTAAGAAAGTGCCATCACTAATGCAGCCTTCAGTGGTAGGTTGAGGTATTTTTTGTGGCTCCTTTGTCCTTGCAAGCTCTCCATGGATGAAGTTGCACCATTCCTGTATACTCCCCAAGTACACAAAACTCTCTCCTCCCCCTGGGGGGATGTAGGGCAAGAAATCATGAGGAAAAGTTTTATTTGGTAGTGTGATGCCTGTGGCCTGGCCCAGCAATCCAGGAGCCTCAATCCTCACCACTAACATCAGTGAGCGTGTCCGTATAGGGAAAGGATACTAAATGCACACACAGTAAAGTAGAATTTCCCTTAAGAGCGCACAGAGATCATAGTCAGTCTGGGGCTGGGCTCTCCCTTTCTCTTCAGGTCTACAATAACTCCACACTGGCACAGCTATCCACACTGGCACAGCTATAGGATCCAGATCTCAGCCTAGTGGGCAAGCTAAAACCTCCAGCACCCTCTCTGTCCAACCAGTGCTTCGTGTCCCTGCCCAAGTAGCTGACACACACACACACACACACACACACACACACACACACACACACACACACACACACACACACACACACACACTTTGAGATAAGAGTTTTATACAACCACACAAACACTCCTGGGGAAGGCTGGCACAGGTTCTCCAGCTGTGCCCCTTTTATCCAGACTATATGGTAGTACCAGATTCCACCACCCACTAATATGAGCTACTCAAAGGCCCTTCTGAAAGGGTGTCCAATTATTACTGTACAATATCATTATCCAAATGGTAAGTGTGACTAAACAGTCAAGGCGTATTAGAGTGACTTGGTACAATATCACTATATACCTGCAATGTACTCTAGAGCTTAAATTAACTCTACATTAAACAGCCACAGTTGAAAGATTTAAAAATATTTAATAATAAACAATAAAAGCACAAGACATATACGTATTACTACACAGTGCTAGTCAAGAGTTCAGAGATCACAGAGAAATACTTAAAATAATACAGTAGCAAAAGTTCTGACACCACAGAAAAAACAAACTAGTCTAGTCTTCCTATTTCCTAGCTATACCTAACAGAAAACAGTTCTAAAATAAATTTACATATAGAGCAAGACAGTGCTGGTGATGCTGGATGTTCCCAAGACAAAATGCTCAGAGCTCTCTGATTCTCTCTCTTTAAATTGATAATACAGAGCTGCTTCACGTGACATCATTCTTCACACTTCTCTGGTGTTCCCAGGCTAACAGAAACTACATTTACTTATTTACACCTGGTCAGAAACCAGAGCAATAAAGGACATTTATACATGCAAATTCTAGCCATTAACTCTGGTCTTTAAAACGATGGGCAGAATATCTCCCTATAGACATATCGGCTTTGAATTTTGACATCAAAGACAGTCATGAAATGCTTGACTTGGCTTTCTTACAGCAGAGTGCACTGCTACATTGTTACAGATGTTCTTAATGTTTCACTGTTGCAGTCATCACATTTGGGTTATCCCTGCCAGGGTAGCCCTATGCCGGTCCAAATACCAGAGACTTAGTATTTCTGCGTCGGATGCTGTCATTTGAGGACTGACATCAGGTTGTCAGTAGTATAAAGTAAGACAACCGACACCATTACATCAGTCTTACTTGCCGTGGAGCCTGAAGCAGAAGCAGTTTGCATGAGTGCCGTTCGACCGCTACCTGGGTTTCGTCTACCAAATGAAATCTTCTAAAGTTAAGTACCCCATTGGGGATCCTTTTTTCTTGCACTAACCGATGTCAGAAAAGAGTTAATAATTGTCTCACCTGTGGAAAGCAAATACCACACCAGGACTTGTAGCCCCAGACCACAACATCCCCCGTTGTCGCTTCTGTACTTTGTTCTTCACCAGAACTGTCCATTGTTGGGCCCTTATTGAAGCCAGATACTTTCGTTTACAGTCCTTGAATTCCGATATGGCTTCGGTAAGCCATCAGACAGCAGATCATCTGAAAAAACATAAAGATAAAGACAGTGAAATACCATAGAGGTATAAACCTACCGACGACGCTTCCGTTAAGCTACTAGTCAGTCCTCCAGTACTCTGGCGCTTTCACAGCCCCTGATTCCTGCTTCAGTTTATTCACAGGATGCTACCAAGACCCTTTTGGAGTCTGGTATGCTGCAAAACTCTTCGTCGACTAAGGATCCTGCGGTCGTCTCTACCTTGGATGGGCCCAGAGCCGCTGAGCAGGCACCCGCTTCCGAGGAAGTCCTTCGCATTACCGAATCTCAACACAAACAGACTTCTTTTTTCACGACTACCGTTCTTTCAAAAACAACAGAGTTTCTTAGGCCCAGGGTTCAGACCACACCAAAAAAAAAAAATGATGACCAACTCACAGGTGCCTGCTACCTTGCCTCAGTCTCAAATGCTTAAAATGGGGGAAGACCTTATCATGCTGAACAAGTCAGATGAATCTGATGCATCTGACTATGCAGACGTGCAACCCCTCTCTGCTTGTGAGGATTTTGATGTAGAGGACTCCGTTCCTTCAACCTCTCCCACAGAGGATTTTTCTTTTGGGGAAACCCTGCATACTTTAAGGGAGCATTTTCAATGTCTAAAAAGAGATTCCTGGAATTCCTAGATCTTCCACAACACAGACCCTTGGCCATCCCCCCAGTCCTGGATGTTGTGGAGGATGTTTTCCATGAATCCAGCTTGACTCCAGATGCCCTACCTCCTACTCACAGAAAACCAGACAGGTGCTATAGAGTCCCTGACTCACAAAATATGTTTTTAAAAATCCACCAGCTGACCCTGAGGTCATTTCTCAAGGGCCAAAAGTGATTAAAGCAACCTCTGCTAAGAATCCCACCCCCTCAGACAGGGATTTCTGAGCATTGGACAGATGGGGTAAAAAAGTATACACCTCAGCTACTCTTACTATCGGGGCACTAAATTGTCAATTCCATATGCTGAAATTTCAGCAACATACCTTGGAACTCCTTAAACAAAAAAAAATGTCTTGCCTTCCTGCTTGGGCAGAATCTAAAGATTTGCAAGACTTAATGCATTCTGCAAGTCAAGTAACTAAACACACTTTACACTGTGGTTTTTAACACCCTAGAAGCTTCTTGCAGGGCAGCAGTCTCTGAATCTGTCATTAGAAGACATGCATGGCTTAAGGAACAACCCCTGTCAGACCATGTCAAATCTAAATTGTTGGATGCCCCTTGCACAAAGATAACTTATTTGGCACTAAGGCAGAAGTGGTCTTAAAAAAGATGGAAGAAAAAGCAAAACCTATGCAAACAGTTAAGGACTTCTTACAGGTCCACTCCCCTAGGTTCAGCAGGCATTGTCCCTCCAAGCACTGGCCTTTTCTGCTCCAAGTAAACCGGCCCAGTCTAGGCCCTGAGGAAATGGACACCCAAGACAGCAGCCCCAGAGAATGCAGAGATCTAATCAGTGCACTACCTCCACTTCAAAACCAGGGAGTTCTGAGCCACCCCCTTATGGAAAGAACTCACAATGACTCACCCCCACCTCTGCCCACCTTCACTTACCCCTGGGAGGAAAACTTTCCTTTCACTCAAGCACCTGGGCCACCATTACCAAGGACCAATGGGTTCTGAACATTGTGTCTCAGGGATACAAATTTTCCTTCCACACCCTTCCAACCCGCAAAGGGTTCCCAGATCTACCACCAAACCAGTGGGCAGAGGCTCAAAAGCAAATCCTTTCCCTGCACTCTGAGGGCAGTAGAGCACGTTCCTGCAGAACAGATAGGCCAAGGCGTCTACTTCAGACTTTTTCTGGTGCCCCATCCTCAATCTATCCAATCTAAACACCTTCCTGGTGATCCCAAAATTCAAAAGGTTCACCCTCCAGCAGCTGCTACCCATGCTCTCCAAGGACTCTTGGCTAGCCACCCTAGATCTAAAAGAGGCCTACCTCCAAATTCCTATCAGGAAATCGTGCAGGAAATATCTCCACTTCAGGGCAGGATCTCTACACTTTCAGTTCTCTGTGCTTCCATTTGGCTTATCTACTGCTCCCAGAGTTTTCACAAAATGTCTGGCTCCGGCCCTTGCCTTTTGCAGACAAATATTCAGATTTACCCATACTTAGATGACTGCCTTATTCAGGCAGACAGCTAGGAAAAGCTGCTCAAGCACCTGGCCTTTGTAAGGGCCCTTCTTACCCCCTAGGGTACACAGTCAGCGAAAAGAAATCCAAGCAGGTGCCCACCCAAAGGATAATCTTCCTGGGAGCAAGTCTGGACACCAGAGAAACAATTTTTCCTGACAGCCTACTTCTCTCAACTAGCCACCAGGCCCCAGCTATCTGCAAGGAAGATCCTGCAAGCTCTGGGGTTCATGGCATCTTGCATACTAGTCATTCTATATGCCAGACTGCATACGAGTAAACTTCAGTGGTACCTAAAGAGCCTTTGGTGTGAACACTCTCAAGACCTGGAAACTCTTCTACCTATAATTCCTTGCCTCAGAAAGGATTTTCGTAGGTGGCAACAGCATGCTCCCACAACAAGGGACTGCCCATCTCCCCACCCCCTGCTGCCCAGACCCTCACCACAGACTCATCAGACTATGCTTGGGGTGCACACCTGGATGGCAAATGCATACAGGGCCAATGGAGCCCACAGCAAATCCCTTTGCACATCAGTCTAAAAGAGATGATGGCTGTGCAGCGCACCTTGATAGCTTTCAAACCCCTTCTCTCTCCAGTGGTTCTCCGGGTCAAAACAGACAACACCCCTGTGATGTGGTAGGTCAATAAGCAGGGAGGGACTCACTCCTACCCTCTATGCAGGCTGACCATGACCCTTTGGCTCACAGCCTCTTCCATGCAACTACACCTGTTAGCAGAATACCTACCAGTCTCTCTCAACTCTCTGGCAGACCAATTAAAGCAGAAATCTTCTGGACCCACAGGAGTGGCAACTCAACAGAAGTACCTTCACCCTAATAACTCTGAAATGGTGAACCTTGAAGGTCAACCTCTTTGCCTCCCATACCA
>NC_056735.1:34160375-34162875 GCF_019279795.1 Protopterus annectens | reverse complement strand
TCATGAGCGGACAGGTGATCTGCTGTGGCGACCTGCTGTGGCGACCCCTAACCGGGAAAAGCCGAAAGACGAAGAAGAAGATTGTTATACATCATGTTGAAAGATGAAGTCAGAAGGGGCTGGGCATCTGGTGAGCAGTTAGCTTAACGAGTGACGATAAAATGTTTACAATTTTCTAGGTAAGATGGCCCAGCCCTGTAACAGACTCTTTTGAGGGTGACTGTGAAGTAGTCACCAAATGTGGACGCTTAAGGGAATATTTGCAAGTGGGTAAAGGGGGGGGGCAGTTACAGGTTAATAATAGACTGTGTAAGTATTTTGATTATGTGGAGGGTTGAATAAATTTTGGAAGTGATGGACTTGTATGAGCTATCTCGGGTCTCTGTGGGCTTTAGTGATGAGGGGTGCAGGACATTTTATATCTGTTAAGCTTTCCTTCCTGCATATTCATTAATTATCTAAAACATCCTGAGGTCTAAGCTGTATTGTGATCTTAAGTGTCAACATCTTTCAGTACCACTAGACCCAATTAAGAGACATACTGTTCAAATGTGTCTCATGAAAAGTAGAAGGTTAGAGTTGGCAATGAAGGTATGCATTAGACAGGTAAGCCCACTTTCAAGGGCAGTTTGATTTTAAATGAATAACGAGTGCTCAAAGTCTAGTACAGGTACATGGGTGGCACAAACCAGAGGAGATGCTGGCTTGGTGCTTTGATTTTTCAGTTAGGATTAAAAAAAAAAGAGTTTGCAGTGATATAAACTGATAGACCCCTTGAAGAGCATAACAAGGTTGTAGCAATCACAAGAATATCGGTCACATTTTTATATATTGCCTTAGTATTTTGAGGTCCATTGCATTTGAAGTTGAGTAAGGAAATCACCTTAACCCCATGCAAAAAAGTTGTATTTACTTGCAAATGAAGAGGGATAATGTTTCCTATAGTTTGTTTTTGGAACTGGCAACATTTTTAGAATTTTAATTAAAAGATGGGTTTGACTCAACAGAAGGGTATGAAACATGAGTGAATAAGTTGCAGAGAAGAAAATGAATCCTATGAATAGATGCAGGGACTCTGTTGCTGCTTCATTCCGAAGAAATGGGGGATCGGCACTGTAATATTTTGCCATATACTGCTGTAAAGAAAGTGAAGGTATCTGTTGGGAGAATTTTTTCTAACTTTATTCTGTTCATAGTTTAGCAGTGTCGTACTGACAGAGGTTTAAAATGTAGATAAAACATGTTAACTGAATTTTTAGCATTTCTACAGATGATAACTGTACAGGGGAATCATTGTCCTGCCCTTCTTGTGAAGTTGCTGTAGTGTGAGTTTTGATAGAAGCACAGAATTGCAAGAGTTTAACTCCCTGAATTGGATTAAGGGGTAATCGGATAATTAGGTGAAACACTGGATTTTTGTTTCTCGCATAGCAGTAGTCGGTGGGGAATGGGTTAATTATTTGAGTGCCAGCCGTGTGTGTCAACATTTAGCCATTTCATCAGAAGTGCTGATTTTGCCAAACTGGTTGCTGCAACCTTGGAGTTGATTATAGTAATAAGTGTACAAAATAAACAGCCCTCTTGGATGAGTAATAACTGATAAAGTGTGAACAAGCCCACATTGTATGAAGTGTAGGAGACTGTCACATGAGAAATCAGATTAAATGCAGGGTTGGTGTTTTAGGTTTTCAGCTGATACTGCATTTGTTAAATAAATTTTCATTAAATTAACTTAGGTCTATAGTGTGTGGATGGCATATGGCTAGTAAATTGTGCAGTAGATTATTTGAATCTAATTTTAATTTCTGCTTTTTGGGTTATTAGTATGCAAAATATCACTTTGGCTGTTAAAAAAAAAAAAATCTTTTTTTCCCCATATTTACTTTCAATACTTCTCCATTTCAGGATTGGAGAGTATCAAATTTATCGGCAGAGGGCGTGTTTGTGATTCTTGAATAGGTCCAACTCCTTTTTGCAGGATGCACATATAAAAGCACCTAAAGCAATTTTGCACCTTTCCTTCCCCCTGAGGCTTGTCTTGTGATGTGGAAAAAAGCAGGCCATAGCAGACAGCCGCACAGTGCTTTTTTCTAAGGATGCTTTTTGACTATTCCCCACATATGGGTTATTCTCCCTCAGAATGTGATGTAGTGTTAGTGTTTAAGACTTTTACACTCATGATCTTTGAGTATAACTCTTGTGAGTAATATTAATATGCAGGGTTGGCTGTGGCAGGTTTGTAGCTGCCCTTTGCCTGTTTCATATATGTCCAGAGTCAGGTGTTCACTTTTTGCAGCACTTACATGTTGTACCTATACTATGAGCAGTTTTCTTGTGCCATTGTGTGCATATTGCATACGAATATTCACATTTACAGCAGATAAAGGCGCACAGGTGACGCACCATGATACATCATTCAGTATTCTGTTCCCTAAAGACCAGCATAAATGTAACACATGTTGATAGGACATGTGACGTGCTGGATTTTAGTGTTGCTGTG
>NC_056735.1:34115375-34157875 GCF_019279795.1 Protopterus annectens | reverse complement strand
TGTAGTGTCAGTTAAATCAGAAAGTCAAGTCAGGATAGTGTTGTTTTTCTGTCAGAGAATTACTGCATTATTGTTATAATGTCTCAGAATCCTAGGCCTTCGGCCTTAAAAATGCACCAAATGTAATTTTAAGATGTCAATCACAGATGATCACTCTCTGTGTTTATTGTTTGGGCCAAACATTTACAAGAGTCATGCAGTGTGTGTCACGCTTTTCCTCGAGGTCCTCCAGGAGAGGAAAAATAAACTCATTCTTAAAGGCTTAATAAAACCCTCCTTTGAAGAAGCTTTAGCATCCTCTCCTTCTCCAGCTAAAGGGCTCCGACCAGTCCGTCGGATCCGACCGCCAAAAGACATAAAGGCGGCTCTCCCTTGGCTCCAGGACCGATCTGCCTCGATGCCACCAGTCTCGACTCCTCTGGCCGGCTGGGGCATCTCGCCAGCTCCACTGGTCTCGGAGCGACAAAGGTTGCCCGCTCAGACACTTCCTGTCCTCCTCGGCACCGATGGAAACGTATTCCTTCGGCACCGATAGTCATCGGTCCCCTAGCCCTTTGGGGCCGTTGGAGAGGCCATCTCAAACCCGTTCAGTATCCTCTAGGTCATCGAGGATGTCGGATTCGACATAGACAGGGTGCTCCAAAGACTGTTCCAGTCCCCAGTCTTTCAAAATTTGTTTTGCTCCGACCCAGTTGGCCATGTCATTGCTATTCCTCCTCCGAAGCAGGTGGGTGGAGATCTTAGGGTCGGATCCGACGGGTCCGAGTTTGGTACACGGACTTCTTCGGCTGGACCTGGGGTGATGTTTGGGACCTATGCTATCGGTTCCGAGCCTCCCTCGGTGCTTGACTGCGGGACTTCCGTCTGCTATCATGGCTCAGGACGGACACTCCCAGGATTCTGGGGTCCGGCTTTCAGAGCTATGAGGAGTGCCTTGGCCAAGTCTTCTTGCCATCTCTCCGGCGCACCTTCCCTGGGCGTGGAGACTGGGTCTTTGGCAGTTCCCTGTCCTTAGCAGCGGAGCCCCTGGGCCTGAGGTTACCCCATTGGGGTTCCCTCCTCCTGAGGGTTCTTCGGAGTTGTCTTCAGAGGAACCCCAAGGAAGAGATCGTGCAAGAGGAAGCACGTGGACTCCCCGAGTCTATTACATCGGACACTGATCTTGATGATGCAGAGGGGTCCCCTCGGATGATGTCTCATTTGCAGACATCTTAGAGATCCTCAAACAACGAGGGTGCTATCCAAACCCCCTCTGCTGATGAGTCAGTGCTCCTCAAGGCCTTGGCTCAGCCCTCCGCCTCCTGGGTGTCTCCGCCTTGACGAGCTCCTGGATTTAGTTTGTCGGGGAACATCCAGATACCGTGGAACCAGTGCCTTCTCGTCCTAACAAATTTTGTCTGCTCCACCCGAAGGAGTTCCTCACTAAAGGCGTGGCTGTAGATGCCATGGTGGTGGCATCTGCTACACAACAGGGCGTGGCAGAGGCTTCAACGTCCGTCCATCCTCCTAATAAGGAGTCTAGGAGCATGGACGATGCGGGACGAGCGCACCCTGACTTCAGCGGCCTTTATTTTAAGGTCCCTGAATTATTTGGCACATTTTACCAGGCTACAGAGGGATCTGGTCAAGGAGCTGTCAGATTCCCTCTCGGGTAACCTACCTGAGCAGCTAGCCCAGTCGGTTAGCTCTCAGTTGGCTATCCTTACTTCAATTTCTAACTCGTCCATGAGGCTCATTTCATAGCACAGGCGTGGCTCACGGAGACAAGCCTGGCTCCGTTGTGTCATTTTGGAGGCCTTCAAGTCTTCCTTCGCGCCCTTTGATGGGTCCTCTTTGTTTGGACCTAAGGTTAAAGACACTCTTACCGCTGTGAGCAAGAGGGAAAAACTTTATCTGCCGTGGGTGCCGTTATTACACTCCCTTCGGCCTTATCCCAAGGCTAAAGGAGGAGGAAGATGTGGTTCCGTAAATCACGTAAGTTTTTCCCCAACAGCAGGAAGATTCCCCTTCCAGAGGCAGAGGACGGGAAATTTTTCTGGGAGACGCCGTCCCAGAGGCGGCAGAGGGCCCGCAATTCTGGAGACCGCGAGTCCTTTCGTGGCTCTTCAGCCTCCCACACCTCATGAGGGATTGCCCGGCTGTGCTGCTCGAGCCAGTCGGGTGCCGTTGCCAAGCACCTAAAAGCCTGGGAGTCAATCACTCAGGACAGATGGGTGCGGATCATTGCCGGAGGTTACACCATCCCTTCACATACTCACCCCCACCGTCCAAAAATCCCGGACCCACCACCCAGTCAAAGGGAAATTGCAGCCGCAGAAGCTTTAAAGCTGCTAGAAAAGGAGTCATCCAACCGGTCCCCACAGACCAGATCAGATCCGGAAATTACTCGAGGTTCTTTTAGTGCCAAAAGACAGGGGACCTGAGACCAATATTGGATCTCAGCAGACTAAACCAATCCGTCACGAAATCCAAATTCGAATGGTCACGTTACAATCCATTCTCCCATTGTTGGAGAAGGATGTTTGGATGTGCTCCATAGACCTCAAGGACGCCTATTATCACATACCGATACATCAGGCGTCCAGGAGGTATCTGCGCTTCAGCCTGGGAGACAGTCATTTCCAATTTTATGCACTGCCCTTTGGTCTCACCACAGCCCCCGGGTGTTCACCAAGTGTTTGGCAGTAGTGACTGCTCACCTGAGGAGTCTTGGATTCCAAGTGTTTCCCTATCTGGACGACTGGCTCCTGACTGCCACCACCAGGCATCTACTAATGGACAACCTCAAAGCCACCATCTCCTGGGTGCTACCCTGGGAATTACGTTCAATTGGTCAAAGTCTGTCTTGCTGCCCTCTCAGCGCATAAGGTTCATAGGAGCAGAGATAGACTCAAAATTGATTTTTCTTCCTACCAAAGGATCCAAACTTTACAAGGCCAAGTTCAAGCCCTGATTTCAAGATCCAAGGCCCCAGCCAGGATGGTCCTACAAGTTTTAGGTTCGATGTCTGCCACGGTTCTTCTAGTTCCTCTGGCAAGATTGCACATGAGGATTCTTCAGTGGCTATTGTCGACTCAATGGTCCTTTCAGGACCTTCCCCTCAATCATCCCATTATGATTACAGAAACATGCAAACGGGACCTTCGCTGGTGGCTTCAGACATCCAATCTAAATCAAGGAAGTCCTTTTGTTATTCCTCTCCAGTGGTCACCCTGACGACAGATGCCTCCCAGACAGGGTGGGGGGCATTGTCTGGGCAGGTTAGTTCAGGGCTCCTGGCTTCCAGACAAACTTTCTCCACATCAATGTATTGGAGATGAGGGCTGTACTTCTGTCCCTACAGGCCTTACACAAGTTTCTCCCTCAGGGCATAATCGCCATCCACACAGACAACATGTCGGTGGTCTGGTATCTAAACAAACAAGGAGGGACCAGATCTTACCCCTTTGCAGAGAGGCCATGAGGGTGTGGGAATGGGCTGTAGCTACCAGCCGTTTCTTGGTAGCGACCCACATTCGGAAATCAAATATATTGGCAGACAGATTAAGCAGAACAATTCTCTCTCCTCACGAGTGGTCCCTAAACTAAACAGTAGCAGCTCAGGTTTTCAGGAGATGGGGGCCGTGCTGCGACCTATTTGCAACACCACTAAACACAAAGTGCAAAGGTTCTTCTCCTTGACTCCACATCAGGGAAGCAGCTATGGATGCTCTAGCACAACCTTGGCCAACAGGGCTACTTTATGCCTTTCCTCCGATTCCACTTCTCCAAAGTCATTCAAAAAGCTTCTCAATTGGGGTCCACAATGATACTGATTGCTCCATACTGGCCTCGTCAGGTATGGTTTCCCTATCTGAAGAAACATGCGGTGGACGATCCTTGGACTTTAGATCTAACTCCGGATCTGCTAATTCATCAGTCGGGACGACAGCATCAATCCCTTCACTCCTTGAAGTTGACAGCTTGACTCCTCCACTTCCGACTTTAGTCAGAAGTCACACATTAGACCCGGAAGTTATTCACATTTTATCTTCGGCCCACAAACCCACCACTAAGAAATTGTACCTCAGTAAGTGGAAGAGGTTTGCTATCTGGGCTCAACTCAGGGGCTTAGACCCTATCACTGCTCCAATCCCAGAGGTTTTGAAATTCTTAACATCCCTGTTTAATCAAGGATCTTCTGTCTCTACTATTAAAGTCCAACTAGCGGCTATCTCTAAATTCCACGAATCCATGGATCCTCCATTGATGAGCAGCAGACTATGCAAAACTTTCATTAAAGGTGCGGGCCTGTTAAGACCCCAGTTTTTCATCCTGCGCCTCCGTGGGATCTTGATTTGGTGCTTCGTGCATTAACATCTTCCCCTTCGAACCGGCTGCTACATGTGAGTTAAAATAACTGTCTTGGAAAACTGCCGTCTTAGTTGCAATTACTTCTGCAAGAAGAGTTTCAGAGATACAAGCCCTGTCTATCAAAACACCGTACTTGATTTTCACAAGGATAGAGTATCACTTAGGCCTAATCCATCCTTTGTCCCAAAGGTCTGTTCTAATCTCTGTCTCCAACAATCTCTGGAGCTACCAGTTTTCTTCCAAAATTCTCCAATGAAGCAGAATACACTCTCCATAAATTGGATGTTCACAGGCAATTGCTTCTATTTAGACAGGACTCAGCAAATTCGTAAGTCAGACCAGTTGTTTGTGTCCTTCTCAGACAATAAATTGGGAAAACCATCACAAAAGCTACTATCTCCAAATGGATTAGAGATTGTATAACTCAGGCTTATTCTTCTTGAATAAGCAACTTACAACATCTATCAAAGCTCACTCTACCAGAGCTATGGCGACTTCTATAGCTTTTCATTCCAAGCTCGCTATCTCGAGATTTGTGCTGCGGCTACTTGGACCAATCCGCACACTTTCATTTCCCACTATAAATTGGATGTGGCATCTAAAGGGCGAGCATCATTTGGTTCCACGGTACTCAGGAGTGTTTTTCAGTGAGCCACCCAGGATTCAGGTGCTAGGGACGCTGTCCCATCAGTCAGAATGTAGGCGAGATAGGATCACATAACATCTTTTAGTTATGTACTCACCATAACTTCAGATGTTTGGGATCCATCTCGCCACATTCCTACCCTCCTTCCCCCTGCCTTGGAGATCAGAAGAGATTGAACGGTTTGAGTTCTACTGTTTTTATCTTGTTTCATCTGACGATGTTATATAATCAGTGCGTGCATGTGTGCATGTATGCGGACAAACTAGATCTGGGGGACTGGTAGTGGTGCATCCTGGGATATAATAAGCTCAGCCAATAAGAGACTTCGCTCTTTGGCATAGGAGCCGGGATCGGCTCCGAACCCATCAGTCAGAATGTAGGCGAGATGGATCCCAAACATCTGAAGTTATGGTGAGTACATAACTAAAAGTTTTTCCTGCAACTCTGTCCAGTGTTCCATGGACTTTCTTGCCTAGAACATACTATTTCCTCTGCCTTACCGCAGCTCTGCATGTTCATAACATTGATCACTGCTGTAGTAACGTTTCATGTAATAGATGGCCAGCTTCCAGAGCTTCAGGTCACATTCCATGCATCCAAACTGTCAGGCAGCTCAAGCTTAGCTGACTAAAAGACAGGTTTGGGTAGAAAGCCCTTTAGAGCTTTACTACTGCCAAAGACCACACTGCATTGCTCTGAGGCTTTCGAGTATTGATGGTGGTTTGTGCTTTCCTTTGCTAGGTAGATAAAGTTCCCTTTGGAGGGAACGCCATTTTAGTTTGTTGTACCTCAGACCACTCTTTTTTTACACCAGATCCCTCTGGTGTAGTACCTCCAGCCACTGTGGAATGGGGGTTAGCCATGTCCTCAGTGGGCAAGGAAGAGCCACTCTAGTTGGCTGAGAGAGGGAAAGTTTCGCTGCTATGTCCAGAATGCTGTGTCCCAACCTGGGGAAACAGCTGCTATTAGTAATGTAGTTGGCCTCATTTTTTCCTGTCAAAAATAAATCGAAAACCAAACATGTACCTACTTTCCCCTCACACTTTGGATAGGAGTAGTTTATTGGATCTGGCTCAGGGTTTAATTCAGGCTATTGGTCGTTCTTGTAAAGTAGCTCCTGCTAAAACTTACTCTTTCCCTAAAGGCATTCAAGATTCTCAGTCTGAACAGGAAGACACAGAGACAGATATAGGGCTTTTTCTTCTGATTTTTGATTTGGACTCTTGAGAGCTCAGTTTCTGATTCTTCATGTGTGGAGGGGTTCTCATTCTCTGAGACTCTTGCTAGAATGCACCAGTGTTTTCAGTGGGAGAACACTGTGGTTTCTCAGTCCCTCAGAAAATGCTATGAGTTATTACAGAAAGATTTTCCAGAACCTACATCCATTCCTCTTGTTCTGTCTGCTTTAGAGAATCTGTATTTTACTGTCTGCTGATAGTCAGCTAGGTGCCCCTAAAAAGGCAGATAGATGTATGAATTTCCTTTTTGTCCAGTATTCCAAACCCTGACCCAGCAACTGTAGCTTTAGTTGATCTCACTGCTGCTGAGCACTTAATTCCAATCCTGCTGTGTCTGATAAGGATGGGGAAATTATTGATGGATATGGGGAAAATGTATACTTTTGAAACTTTGACTTTTCAGAATTTTAAACTGTTAGTCGCATATGTTAAAATTTGTTCTGACAAATTGTGAAGGTATGAAGAATATTTTATTTGCAGTTTCTTCTTGTGAGGAAAAAAGTGCTATAAATTACTTATGTTTCTTTATTGCACAGGTCACTACTTATTGTTTGCAGTGTGCGTGTTATGACTTTGAAACTTCTTCCAGGGCTATGGCCACTGGTACTCTGAGAAGGTTTGCATGGCTGCATTCTCAGAACCTCCCAGATAATTATCAAATGAGATTTTTAAATTCTGTGTTGGAGAAGATTTAATGTTTGGTTCTATTGCTGCAGAGGTGATCAAAAAGTGTCATGAAAGGGACAAATTGATTCAGGGAATCTCTTAGATTTTTCAGCCCTCCTTTTCCAATTTATCCAAGGGATTTTTTTTAACTCCTTATCCAATTCTGGCAATAACGGAATAAATAGTCTCGGCAAAATACAGTTAAACCTGTGTTTAAGAAGTGGCAAGGAGGTTCTAAAAAGAAGTTTCAGAACTCCCAAAATCAAGGACAGTGCAATGCTATACCCCGGCAAGACTCCACATGAGAATTAAATAGTGGTATCTGAAATCTCTTTGGTTCCAGCATTAACACCCGTTATCCTTTGAAATCCTAGTGCTAGGTTTGTCAGAAGAGAAATCTTTTGGTGGAGACAGCAGATGTCCTTAAGTCCAGGTCTCCCCTTCTTTCTCCCTGCTCCTAAGCAGTCACTCACCACAAACACTTCATTATTTGCTTGGAGAACAGTTTCAGGAAGGATAAAAGTGCAGGGGTGCAGGACACCAAGGACAGGTGCAAGCACCTAAATATCAAGGAGATGCTAGCCTGATCAAGGCACTCCACTTTCTGAACCATCTTTGGTCTCCAGAACCTCTTAAAGTGGTTACAGACAGTACCACAGGAATGTGGTACATAAACAAACAAGAGGGAACCAGGTCGTACCCCCATTCCAGACAAGCCATGTTAACCTGGAGTGTAGTTTTATGGTACAGTTTCACTCTACAGGCATCCTACATTCCATCAGAGCAAAATTATGTGACAGATAAGCTGAGTAGGACCAATGCAGACCATCACAAATGGAAACTAGATCTGGGCATCTTCCAAGATTTGCTCCATCTGTGAGGAGTTCTCCTGTTTAGACCTGTTTGCCTCCTGTCTGAACAGTCACCTGGCAAGATTCTGTTCCAGGACTCCATGCAAGAAGAACTGGAAGATGGATGTTTTTTCTTTTTCTTAGACAGTATTGTTTCTGTACACTTTTGCACTGTATTCACTAATATCCAGGGTACTTCTGAAGATCCAGAAGGAGTCCCCCAAGGTCATTGTGGTGACTCCCTTCTGGCCCAGGCACCAAAGGATGTTCTTCATGTTTCACTGTTGCAGTCATTACATTTGGGTTATCTGCTTGCAGTAGCCCTCAGTCGGCCTGATTAACAAAGTCTTGGGTCCTGCGTCGGTTGCTGTCCCTTGTTCCATGATGTCATGGGTATAAAACATGCAGCCAACGCCATTACATCAGTCTTTCTTGCCATGCGGTGCTCGAAGCAGAAGCAGTTTGCAAGTGCCGGTCTGCTGACTCCTGAAAGTTTCGTTTTCGAGTTTCAGAACCGAAGTCTTCAACTAAAGCTAAGTACCCCATTGGGGAAACAATGTTCTTCGTGTTTCACTGTTGCAGTCATTACATTTGGGTAATCTGCTGGCAGGTTGCCCTCAGTCGGCCTGAATTCCAAAGTCTTGGGTCCTGTGTCGGTTGCTGTCTTTTCTTCCATGACGTCAGGTCATCAGGGGTATAAAACATGCAGCTGACGCCATTTTCTTTAGTCTTTCTTGCTGCGCAGTGCCCGAAGCAGAAGCATTTCGCAAGTACCGGTCGGCCAACTACTGAAATATTCGAGTTTGAGTTTCAGATCCTAAGTCTTCACTAAAGCCAAGTACCCCATTGGGAAAACTTTTTTTCTTGCTTTTTACCGATGTCAGAAAAAGATAATAATTGTATTACTTGTGGGAAGCAAATACCTCATAAGGATTTCCATTTATACTGTATTCCTTGCCTAGGCCCTGATCACAACGTGCCTGGCTGTCGGTTTTGTGCTAGATTTAACCAACGCACTATTAAGCGTCGGTATATTTTTGCATCAAAGCATTTTGGAAACTGATTTAACTACCCAGAAATGTCATCAGATAGCAATCCGACTACCGGAGTACATAAAAAACGCAAAGAAAAGGACAGAGAAAGGCAGTCGAGATCCAAAACCGATGAAGCTTCTCATAAGCCAGTCGCCGGTACTCAGTGAGGTGCTTTCGCAGACCCTGATACCCGCTACCCTCTAGTCGCAGGCCTCTACCGACACCCATGTAGAGTCCGGCATGCCGCAAGATAATCAGGGTATTGGACCGACGGATGCATTTCCCCTCGGATGGGTCCGGAGCCGCTGAGCAGGCACCGGCTTCTGACCTAAACATTTGTATATCAAACCAACGACAGCTGCAAAACCAAAGACAAAAGCAACTTCAGAAACTAAAAGACCGACGCATGAGCCACGTGCAAAGGCCTCTATGCCTAAAAAGCAGATCAAAATGGCTGAAGACCTTATTACCTTGATCAGGGGTACCCATCCCCCTCCAGATAAGAGGCTTAGGCAAGACACTGATTATGAATCTTCAGTTCAGGTTTCTATTTCTTCTGATTCCTCTTCTGATCAGGAATTATCTATACCTCCCTATGAGGATTCTGATGCGGAGGAGTCTATTCCATCTGCATCTCCTCCTGAGGATTATTCATTTGGAGAAACCTTGCATACTTTGAGGGAGCATTTCACTGGGAGAGTTGAGACTTCTCAGAATCAAAAAAAGAGGCTTAGGGATTTCCTCCTTCTCCCTCAGCACAAGCCTTTAGCCATTCCCCCTGTTTTAGACATTGTGGATAATGTGTTTTTGGAGTCAAGCTTGACCCCTGACTCCTTACTTCCTGCTCCCAGTAAGCCTGACAGATATTACAGGGTCCGTGACTCGCATACATTTTTATTTAGAAACCCTATTTCACAGGGTCCAAAGGGAGTTAAGGCCTCAACAGCAAAAAATCCTACCCCCTCTGACAGAGATTAAAGGGCACTAGACAGATGGGGAAAAAAGGTTTTTACATCTGCAACCTTGGCAATCAGGGCCTTAAACTGTCAATTTCATATGCTGAAGTACCAACAACATGTTATGGATTTGCTGAAACAGAAAATGATGTTGATTTCAGAATGTGCAGACAATAAAGTATTGTAGGAATTATTGCATGCGGCTGAACAAGTTGGAAGGCATACTTTGCAATGTGGTTTTGATTCCTTAGAGGCCTCCTGCAGGGCCGCAGTTACTGGATCTGTGATTAGGAGGCATGCCTGGTTAAAGGAACAAAATTTGCCTGATCATGTTAAAGCTAAATTGCTAGATGCACCTTTACAGCATGATTCTCTGTTTGGTATTAAGGCAGAAGAGGTTTTAAAGAAAATGGAAGACAAAGCTAAGTCTATGCAAACTGTTAAAGATTTCTTACAAGTGCAGCCACCAAGATTCAGTAGACACTGGCCTACAAAAAATTGGTCCTTTTCTGTGTCGGACGGTGCTCAAAGGGGCAAATCCAGACGCCCTTAGGGTTCCTGATAACAGGCGCAAGATTCATACAGGTCAAAGCAATGGGGCGCTTCTAGCTCCAAATCTGGAGGAGATAAAACGCAAACCTGCAGAAAACAATCCCAATGACTTCCCTCTGCCTACACCAAGCACTTATCTTTTGGCAGCACCCATAGGAGGAAAGTTAGCATTTTTTTCTAAAAAGTGTCAGTTAATAACCCAGGACAAATGGGTACTAAGCCTAGTATCACAAGGATACAGATTCCGTTTCCACACTCTGCCAATGGCAAATGGCTGGCCAAATCTGCCAAAAAATCAATGGGCAGAGGCACAGAAACATGTTACGTCCCTCATGGATATGGAGGTCATTCAGCCAGTACCAGAACAGGACAAAGGAGAAGGTTTTTACTCAAGACTGTTCTTGGTACCCAGAAAGAACAAGGCCTGGCGGCCAATACTGGATTTATCGATTTTGAACACATACCTGGACCTTCCAAAATTCAAAATGCTGACTTTGCAGCAGCTCCATGCTGGGCAAGAATGCTTGGTTGGTGACACTAGACCTAAAGGAGGCATACCTGCATGTCCCAATAAGACAGTCATGCAGAAGATACCTCAGATTCAAGGCTGGCTTAATGCATTACCAAATGTTAAGTTGTCTATCTCGCCTTCATTCTTCCTGGTTGGGTTCGGAGCCGATCCTCTGCTCTGACTCTGCCATCTTTAAAAGCTCGAGAGCTGCTTACTGGCTCGAGGCCACCCCCTATCCCATGATTCCTGGCGCTATATACCCAGATCTCATTTGCCGCTTCTGCTGCAAGGTTGTTCTGCTGGCTCAGGTCGTATAAAACTTATTATTACTAGTTTTTTCTGTCATAAAAACTGTTAGTTTAGTGTAGAATTCCCTTTTTAGTTATAACTATTGTATTTTGGTGTTTTCTGTCTGAATCCCTATTCTGTTTCAGAAACTTGTTTTAATTAGAGTCCCCCCCCCTTTTCTAGCCCTTTCCTTACCTCAAAAGGGTTCTGTTTAAGTTGGAGGATAACCTTTTCTGTCTTTCTCTCGCAAAAAAAAAAAAAAAAAATGTTTTTGTTTATAGTATCTATTAGCTAGTTTAGTTATACTTCTGGTAGTAGTAGTTATTGAGTTTGTGGTATTTTAACCTTAACTTCTGGGTCTGTTTTTTTTTCCTTGTTTTCTATTCAGGATGTCCTTGAATCCGGATGGTTTGGGATCCTTGAAATGTGACTCATGCTGTCAGAAGATGTCTCTGACAGATGGGCACACTTCTTGTGTTTATTGTCTGGGCGCCGTGCACCTGCAGGACTCTTGCTCGATTTGCCACGCATTTAGTCCAAGAGTCCTGCAGGAGCGCAAAAATAAGTTGATCCTGAGGGGTTTACTTAAGCCCCAAGATTCACCGGCTAAGGCTCAGCCAGTGAAATCTTCTAAGACACCTAAACCTTCGGCTCCCAGTTCAGAGCCATCGCTGGGTGAAACAGTACCATCTATCTCTGTTCCGGCTGGAACCGAGGTTTCTCCCCCTAGTCGGCCCTGATACGTTCCTTGGAGCCGTCTGGGAGTCGAAAATGATCTAGGTCTCCTTCTCTGGAGTTGATACGTTCGGCTCCAAGATCACCTTTGCTCCAGTCTGAGTGTAGTCACCACTCATCCCACTCTTCTCGGTCCTCGAGGCTTTCAGACCATGACGTGGAAAGAGTGGCCAGTAGACTGTTAAAATCGCAGGCCCTAGCAAAAAGGTTGTCCAGCCCCCCTCATCAGGTGTTGGCTCCGCCCACGTCTACAGATATTCCTCCTCCGACTTCTTTGAGCTCAGAGCCGGAGTTCGTTGGGTTTCAAGTTGTGGAACCGTCTGCTCCAATGCCTTGTCCTTCGGTTCGGTCGTTGGCTCCGATCCCTTCCATAGTACCGTCCCTGTAGGGATCTGGGCGCTGAGACTCCCTCATCTGCTCCGAGGTGGGGCGAGTGGCATCGGACCCTTGTCCGACCCCGTTCTCCCCCTCGGGGCTTCGGCTCAGGTGAGCTCGGCTCCCACATCAGCCTCGGAGCCGTCCCACTTGGTGCGGAGAGGGATTCGCCTTCGAGGTGATGAGGAGTGTGCTGGCCCCGGAGTCAGCCCCACGATCGACCCCATTGGCTCCTCCCCTATGGTGCCTGCGTCAGCCTCTGCCCCTCTTCCAGACCCCAAGCATGGGGATCCAGTGCTCCAGGACACCCCTTTGGGTGTATCGTCCTTTTCCAAGGCCTCCCCTGATCATTCAGAGGAGCCACCTCGCAAGAGAAAATGCAAGAGGAAGCATATTGACTCCTCCGAGTCTGTCACCTCAGATACCGACTTGGAGGATTCGGAAGGGTCCCCTAGATCCCCCTCTGAAGATGTCTCCTTTTCAGACATCCTTGAGATGCTTAGGCAGAGGGGGAACTGGACTACTCTAGCCCCTTCTGAGGACGAGTCGGTATTCCTGGATGCGTTTGGCTCCCGACCTTCCACCTCCTGGGTGTCTCCGCCCTTCGACCCACTGATGTCTGTCATGGCTCGAAGGGCGTGGTCGGCTCCAGATTCCGTGGAACCAGCCCCTAGGAGACCTGCTACAGCTCCAGAGGACAAACAATTCTTGACTAAGGGCGTCCCCGTTGATGCCATGGTGGTTGCAGCGGCCACGAAAAAGGAGTTGGCTGAAACTTCATCTGTTCATCATCTGTTCATCCTCCTAATAAGGAGTCTAGGACGATGGACAGATACGGGAAGCGGATGTTCGCTTCAGCGACCTTCTCCATGAGGTCTCTGAATTATTTGTGCCACTTCACCCGTCTTCAGAGGGATCTCCTTAAACAGCTTGGAGATACCCTCCAAGATCCATCAGCCGAGGGGGCTCAGGCTAATATGGCTTCCCAGCTAGCGACTATAAATTCAGTGGTGAACTCTTCCATGAGGCTCGTATCTTATGCCGCCGATGGTGCGAGTAGAGCCGCAGGCACAGGCGTTGCCCTGAGGAGGCATGCTTCGATGCAGCTATGTAACTTTGCAGAACCTTTCAGAGCGTCTTTTTCCAATACCCCCTTTGATGGATCCGCTCTTTTTGGATCACAGGTGAAGGATACCCTTACCAGGTGTGAGCAGGAAGGCAAGACTCTTTCTGCCATGGGAGTCCGTTTTCCACTCCGTCCAGACTATCCCAAAGGTCAGAATAGTGGAAAGATGTGGTTCCGGAAATCCCATGGAGCCTTGCTGGAGACACGTGGTGAGTTCCCGTCCAGGGACAGAGGAGGGAACAATAACAGACGCTGCCCCCGTGGCAGAGGGGGTCCGTAAAACCAGGGCAGCAGAGAATCCTTCTCTGATGAGCCCTTTCTGCATCCCTGAAGGGTTGCCCGGCTGCCCACCTCTGGAGGCAGTCGGGGGAGGGTTATCACTGTACCCAAAAGCCTGGCAAGAGATAACTCGAGACAAGTGGGTACAGTCCCTTCGGAGGCTACAAAATTCCTTTTCTGCGCCCTCCCTTACTGTCAAACAAGTCCCTTCCAGATGTTCCACCCAGTGTAAGGGATCAAGCAGTCCAAGAAATTTCAAAACTGCTAAGAATGAGAGTCATCCAGGAAGTCCCAGCCGACCAGCTAGGATCCGGAACTTACTCAAGGTTCTTTTTGGTACCAAAAAAGACAGGGGACTGGAGACCCATTCTGGATCTCAGCAGACTAAACAAGTCTGCTCGAAGAACCAAGTTTCGGATGGTCACGCTGCAGTCCATTCTACCCTTTCTGGGTCAGGACAATTGGATGTGTTCTATAAATCTTCAGGATGCGTATTACCACATCAAAATGGACAAGCGCTCCAGAAGATTCCTCCACTTCCAGCTGGGAGCCAGTCATTATCAATTCAGAGCTCTGCCCTTTGGTCTCACCACAGCCCTCAGGGTGTTCACCAAATGTATGGCAGTAGTTACTGCCCATCTCAGACGGTTAGGATTCCAGGTGTTTCCATATCTAGATGACTGGCTCCTCACTACTTCCACCAGGCATCAACTTCTGCTAGCCAGAGACTACACTATCCAGACTTGCTCCAGGCTAGGTATCACAATAAATTTAGAAAAATCTGCATTGTCGCCCTGTCAGTCTATCACCTTTATAGGCGCAAATTTAAATACAAAAGACACATTGGCGAGCCTCCCACCAGATAGAATACAAGTGATTCGCCAACATGTGCAGGTCTTATTAGCATGCAGAAGAATTCAAGCCAGATTCGTCCTCCAATCTCTAGGTCTCGTGGCAGCAGCATTCCTGCTCGTTTTCACATGAGGATTCTCCAGTGGCTTCTCTTCACCCAATGGTCCTTCCAGCAGCTTCCTATGTCTCACATGATTATGATCACAGAAGCATGCAAAAAGCACCTTGCATGATGGATGGTCTCCACATCAGTGCCTCAAGGCATACCCTTTGTCCCATCACCTCCAGTTGCTATGGTAACCACGGATGCCTCCCTGATCGGGTGGGGGGGGGCATTATCAGGGCAGTACAGTCCACGGCATCTGGCAACCTCACGAGTACCATCTGCATGTAAATGTCTTGGAGATGAGGGCCATGCTTCTAGCGTTGCAAGCTCTTCAGGATTCTCTTCCTACCGGGACCATTGCAATTCAAACGGACAGTATGTCGGTAGTATGGTACATTAACAAGCAGGGCGGAACCAGGTCCTACCCCCTATGTCGAGAGGCATTCAGACTCTGGCAATGAGTGATCTCTTCCCAACAGTTTCTGATCACAATGCACATCCCTGGGAGGTCCAATGTCATAGCAGACAGGCTCAGCAGAGCAATCCTCATGCCTAACGAGTGTTCTCTGAATCAGGTAGTTGCGGACCAAATCTTCCGCAAATGGGGTCAACCTTGCTGCGACCTTTTTGCAACTCCCTTCAACAGCAAGTGCAGCAATTTCTTCTCTCTCCTTCCATTTCCCGGACATTTCCCCAGAGATGCTCTAGTCCACGATTGGCCTCGGGGACTTCTTTATGCATTCCCTCCGTTTCCCTTAATTCCAAAGCTAATACAGAAAGCTACCTCATTGGGTTGCAAAATGATCCTCATTGCTCCGTACTGGCCTCGACAGATATGGTTCCCGTTCCTGCATCATCATCTTCTCGAGCAGCCTTGGACTCTGGACCTAGTTCCGGACCTTCTGATCCATCAGTTGGGGGGGCTGCATCAATCCCTGCAATCTCTCCAGCTCACTGCTTGGTTGCTCCACTTACAACATTAGCCAGGCTTCCTGATATCTCCCCCCTCTGTGCACGAAATTATCTTATTGTTGCACAAGTCTACCACTAGAAAAACTTACGCTAGTAAGTGGAAACGTTTTTCTTCCTGGGCAGAGGCCAAGAGTATAGACCCTTTTTCAGCCCCTGTACACCATATTTTGGAATTTCTTGTGGAACTCTTTCATGCTGGTTCCGCTTCCACTGCAATTAGAGTTCAGTTAGCTGCAATCTCAAATTTTCACATTGGCCTGTCGGAAAATATCATGTCTCATAAGCTATGTAAAGCCTTTCTCAAAGGGACCACCCTGCTTAGGCCCCCAGTGAGAGATCCTACCCCTCTATGGGATCTAAATTTGATTTTAGCTTCTCTAATTTTGCCCCCCTTCGAACCTGCAGCATCCTGTTCCTTGAAGTTTTTATCTTGGAACCCTCTTTTTGGTAGCTATTACTTCAGCCAGAAGAGTTTCGGAACTTCAGGCTCTTTGTACCCGTACTCCGTACCTAGTGTTCCACAATGACAGGGTTACTCTCAGGACTAACCCTTCCTTCCTTCCTTCCTAAGGTTTCTTCAGAAAGTAATTTGAATCAGTCCATAGACCTTCTGTGTTTTTTTCCCAACCACTCCAACAGGGCGGAATATAAATTGCATCAATTAGATGTTCACAGGCAACTACGCTTTTATTTGCACAGAACTAAGGACATCAGGAAGTCATCACCAACTTTTTCTCTCTTTTATGCTCAGGGTAAACCAGGCCTTCCAGTCTCAAAAGTAACCTTATGTAGGTGGTTGACTACGATTAGCACATTTATCTATCAACTAAGGAAGAAAGAGTTACCTGTCAAACCAAAAGGTCATTCCACAGAGCTTTAGCCACTTCTGTCGCCTTTCAGGCTAGGATGCCCATGGAATCTTATTTATGCAGCTGCTACGTGGGCCAACCCACATACTTTCATTTCACATTATAAAGTGGATGTGGTCTCCAGGAGCAGAGCTGATTTTGGTTTCACGGTTCTGAAGAGTTTGTTCTGATGAGCCACCCAGGTTTTTGGGTGCTAGGGACTCTGTCCCAACTAGCAAGAATGAAGGCGAGATAGACAACTTAACATAAAGAAGTTATGTACCTACCATAACGTTCCATGTTAGTTGTCGTCTTCTCTTTCTTGCGTCCCACCCTCCATCCCCCTATCCTAGTGGACCGAGAAGAGTTCTTTATGGTTTTTCACTGACTGAGTCTTCTCTGGCTGTTCCTCTCTGCCTAGTAGCCTCACTAGTAGGCTTTATATATTATAGGATAGGATTCTTTCCTTTTTACATTGGCAGTTAGACTTACCAAAAGAGATATGGGTATCTAGCGCCAGGCATCATGAGATAGGGGGTGGCCTCGAACCGGTAAGCAGCTCTCGAGCTTTTGAAGATGGCCGAGTCAGAGCCGAGGATCGACTCCGAACCCAACCAGCAAGAAAGAAGGTGAGAAGACAACTAACATGGAACGTTATGGTAGGTACATAACTTCTTTTTCTCTGCATTGCCCTTTGGCTTATCTACTGCGCCCAGGGTCTTACAAAGTGCCTGACACCAGTAATTGCATTATGCAGACAAAGAAGTATACAAATATATCCTTACTTAGACGACTGTCTCATTCAAGCAGAGAACAAGGACATTCTTCTTCGACACCTGGTGTTTGTGAAAAGGCTTCTAACATGCCTAGGGTACACAATAAACGAAAAGAAATCACAACTGGTACCCTCTCAAAAGATAGCATTCCTGGGTGCAAGCTTGAATACAACTGCCCAGATGGCTTACCTCACGCCAGACCAGCAAAGGCAACTGACTACTTACTTCGAACTGATGGCAACAAAAACCCAGTTATCTGCAAGACAAATTCTGCAGGCTCTGGGCTTCATGGCATCCTGCATCCTACTGATTCCATATGCAAGACTGCATATGAGGAAACTTCAATGGTACCTGAAAAGTTTATGGAGTCAACATTCTCACAGTCTGGAAGCAATGATTCCTCTCATTCCCTGCCTACAACAGAAGTTTCTTTGGTGGGCAAAGGCATGTCACCAAAACATGGGACGGGCCTTCACTCTCCCCCCTGCCAGCCAAACCTTAACAACAGACACCTCTGATTGTGTGGGGGGGGGGCCCACATGCAGGAAGATGCATTCAGGGCTTATGGACACAGCTTTGACCTACCAAATACATCTTCAAGTTCAATTCCTGCCAGGAAAACAAAATAACACAGGCAGATGATTTAAGCAGAAACCTTTTGGATCCTCACGAGTGGAAACTAAATTGACAAGTCTTCAGCATGATTACAGAGAAATGGGGGAGCCCAGACATAGACCTATTTGCCTCTCCTCAAAATTATCAATTGAAAAGATACTGCACAAGGACTTATCACAGACAAGCATGGAAAGTGGACACCCTATCCTTAGATTTTGATCAGTTTACGCCAGTTTACGCCTTTCCTCCTCTGCCTCTTTTCCCCAAGGTCCTCGTAAAAGTCAGACAAGAGAAACCAAAGATGATATTAATTGCCCCAGACTGGCCCCGCCAGTATTGGTACCCAATCCTAAGGAACTTGTCTCAATACCCAGCTTGGACCTTACCTCAAAGACCTCAACTACTGTCCCATCAAAAAAATCAGATCCTGCACAATTAACTACAGACACTGAGCCTGGCAGCATGGCTGATCATGTAGTTATACAAACAACACCTCTCAGTAAAGCTGTGATGGATGTCATTTTTGAAGCCAGAAGGCCTAGTACTAGAAAATCTTATGCTGACAAATGGAAGAGATTCTGTGCTTGGAATCAAGCACAAGGAACTGATACAGCGGAACCAAATATTCCTCAGATATTACACTACTTAACTGAGATGCTTGACAAAAAGCCTATCTTTCTCATCAATTAAAATCCATGCCTCTGCCATTTCAGCTCATTACAATACAGAGCCACCAATCTTTTCTCATCCTTTACTAAAGCAGTATCTTAGAGGAGCCAACAATTTAAGGCCGCCTAGAAGATCACCATTACCTGCATGGGACCTCAATTATGTGCTGGAAAAGCTCACCCTGCCTCCATTTGAACCAGCTGCTACTGTTGAGCATAAAGTTCTTATCATGGAAAACAGCTCTGCTACTAGCAATTACTTCAGCAAGAAGAGTTTCAGAGCTACAGGCCCTCATGGCTGTAGAGCCTTTTATCATATTTTACCCAGACAGGGTGTCTCTGAGGACAAATCCTACCTTTATGCCCAAGGTGATTTCCAGTGTGGCCCTTAACCAAACAATTCATCTGCCAACCTTTTATCCAAATCCGCAGAACAAGGGGGAGAGAATTCTGCATTCCTTGGACGTACAGAGACCGCTAAGATTCTACTTGAGCAGGACTAAAAGCTCTAAGAAAAACTGAGCAATTACTAATTTCATATGCTGCAGGATCAGAAGGAAAGGCTATTTCTAAGCAGACAATTTCAAAGTGGATAAGCCACTGCATCAATTTCTGCTACCTACACCATGGTAAACCTGTGCCCAAGGGCATTAGGTCTTATTCCACCAGAGCTGCTGCTACTTCAGCAGCCTTTCCGAGGAGAACCAACCAAAAACATTCTAGAGGCTGCTACTTGGAGTTCTGTTCACACCTTTACAAAGCATTTTCATTTGCCTCTCTACTCTAAGTCTAGGGCAGGCTTTGCCACTGCAGCTCTGCAGGGCCTTATAGCCACACCTAATGGGGGAGCTCCAGCCTCCCAACCGTAGCTTTGGGATTCTACCCAAATGTAATGACTGCAACAGTGAAACACGAAGAACATAGTACAGTTGTGTACACTTACCGTAAATGTAGATGTTCGAGTGTATTCAGTGTTGCAGTACAGGTTATCCTCCACCATCCCCCTGTCATTCTGGAGTTTATCTTTCCTTCTCTATCTTCTACAACCTATGTGGTGTATTTGCTTGTAGGTGAAGGTAAAGTTTGTTGCTCTGTGTGTGTGTGTGTGTGTGTGTGTGTGTGTGTGTGTGTGTGTGTGTGTGTGTGTGTATATATATATATATATATATATATATATATATATATATATATATATATATATTTTTTATTTATTTATTTATTTTTTGCTACCTTTTTGGGGGCACCTGACATCGGGGGCAAGAAAAACTAAAGAAAATGGCGTCAGCTGCATGTTTTATACCCCTGACGTCATGGAAGAAAAGACAGCAACCGATGCAGGACCCAAGACTTTGGAATTCAGGCTGACTGAGGGCAACCTGCCAGTAGATTACCCAAATGTAATGACTGCAACAGTGAATACACTCTCTAACATCTACATTTATGGTAAGTATACACAACTGTACTTTTTCTTGCTCCTTTCCGATGTCAGTAAAAGTTAATAATTGCATTACTTGTGGAAAGCAAATACCTCACAAAGATTTTCATTCGTACTGTATTCCTTGCCTAGGCCCTGACCACGACGTATCTTGCTGTCGGTTTTGTGCTTTATTTAATCAACGCAGTGTCCGTCGTCGGTGTATTTTCACTTTAAATATTTTGGTTCTCGGTTTAATTATCCAGAAATATCGTCGGTTAGTCATCCGACTACAGAGATTCCAAAAAACCCCCAAAGATAAAGACGGAGACAGGCCACCGAGGTCCAAAGCTGCCGACGACTCTTCTCCTAAGCCAGTCACCAGTTCACCGGTACTCAGTGAGGCACTTTCATAGCCCCTGATACTCGCTACTTCTGACTCGCAGGCCTCTACTGAGACCCATTCGGGGACCGGTATGCTGTGAGATGCTTCAACTGTGGAACCTGCGGATGTCTCTACCTTGGATGGGTCCGGAGCTGCTGTGCAGGCATCGGCTTCTGAGGGTGTATTCAGGCCTACGGACTTGCATATTAAACCAACGCCTTCTTCTTCATTTAGGCCAAAATGTCAAACCATGCCTAAGAAACAGACGCCCAGGCCGCATGCTCAGGCCTCTATGCCTAAAAACAAATGATAAGAATGGCTGAAGATCTTATAACTCTAATCAGAGGAAGCCAACCTCCCCCTTCTAAGAGACCTAGGACTGAAGTTGTTTATGAATCTTCTGAACAGGATTCTGATTTTTCTGATGATCTGGATTTGCCCTTATCTACTTATGAGGATTCTGATGCAGAGGACTCTATTCCCTCTGCTTCCACTCCAGAGGATTTTTCTTTTGGTGAGACCTTACATACTGTAATGGAGCATTTCCACTGGGAAAGCCAGGATTTTTCTGATTCAAAAAAGAGGCTTACGGATTTATCCTGCCTCAGCGTAGGCCTTTAGCTATACCTCCTGTACTAGACATTGTTGATGATGCCTTTTCAGAATCTAGTTTGGCCCTTGATTCTTTGGCTCCTGCTCCCCGATAATCTGGCCGATATTACAGGGTTCCTGATTCCCACAAGTTCCTTTTTAAAAATCCTATTCCGGATCCAGAGACTATTTCACAGGGACCCAAGAGCATTAAGGCTTCTACTGCTAAAAATCCTACCCCCTCTGATAAGAGACTCCAGGGCGCTGGATAGATGGGGTAAGAAAGTTTACACTTCTGCAACCTTGGCCATTAGGGCTTTAAACTGCCAGTTTCATATCTTAAAGTATCAACAGCATGTTATTGGATTGCTTAAACAGAAAATGATGTTACTTCCTGACTGTGCTGAAAATAAAGAATTACAGGATTTAATGCATTCTGCTGAACAGGTTGAAAAACATGTGGATTTGATTCATTAAAGGCCTCTTGCAGGGCTGCTGTTACTGGGTCTGCTCCGAAGGCATGCTTGACTTAAGGAGCAAGGATTGCCTGATCATGTTAAAGCTAAATTGCTGGATGCTCCCTTAAATCAGGACCGCCTGTTTGGGAACAAGGCTGAGGAAGCTCTTAAAAAGATGGAAGATGAAGCTAAATCTATGCAAACTGTTAAAGATTTCTTACAAGTTCAGCCTCCTAGATTTACTAGGCACTGGCCCTCTAAAAATTGGTCCTTTCCAGCCCCTTCCAGGTCTTCTCAAGCCAAAGCCAGACACAGCAGAAACCCCAGGTTTCAGTCCCAAGGGACACACGAGACTAGGCAGTGGGGGGTTTCTGCACCCAAACCTGGGAGTAGTAAGACTCCCCCCTATGGGAAACTGTCTCAATGTCTTGATTTTAAAACTTCCAAGCACTTACCATCTGAATGCTCCTTTAGGCGGAAAGATTGGTCTGCAGGCCAAAAACTGGGAATTCATTACCCAGGACAAATGGGTTTTAAATATAGTGTCCCAAGGATACAGATTTCACTTCCACACATTACCAACACCAAGCGGGTGGCCAGATCTACTCCCAAATCAGTGGGCAGAGGCCCAAAATCAAGTACTCTCTCTCTTAAACATGGGGGCTATTCATTTGGTGCCAGAAGAGGAAAAGGGACAAGGTTTATTCGAGACTTTTTCTGGTACCCAGAAAGGGCAATACATGGCGCCCTTTCCTGGACCTTTCTATTCTGAACACCTTTCTGGTGATTCGAAAATTCAAAATGCTGACTCTTCACCAGCTGCTTCCTATGCTAGGCAAGGATGCATGGTTGGCAACACTAGACTTAAAAGATGCATACCTGCACATCCCTATCAAGGAGTCTTGCAGAAGATACCTACACTTCAAAGCAGGCTACATGCACTATCAGTTCTCTTCACTGCCCTTTGGCTTATCTACCGAGCCCAGGGTATTCACAAAGTGCCTAGCTCCAGTCATTGCATTTTGCAGGCAAAGAAATATTCAAATATACCCATACCTGGATGATTGTCTAATTCAGTCAGAAAGCAAGGACATTCTTTTGAATCATCTGGCCTTTGTTCAAAGAGTACCGACTTGTCTGGGGTTCACCATAAATGAAAATAAATCCCACCGGTACCCTGTCAACAAATTATTTTCCTGGGAGCAAGCTTGAATACAGCTTCCCAGATGGCTTTCCTCACGCCAGAGAAATGGATTCATTTGAAGACTTACTTCAAACAAGTGGCCACAAAAACCCAGCTATCTGAAAGGCAAATACTGCAAGCCGTGGGGTTCATGGCCTCCTGCATTCTTCTAATTCCATATGCAAGGCTACGTATGAGGAAACTACAGTGGTATTTCAAAAGCCTATGGTGTCAACATTCACAGGATCTAGAAGAAAGGATTCCCATCATACCTTGCCTACGCCTAGAGTTCTTTTGGTGGGCAGAAGCTTGCCACCAAAACAGGGGACTACCATTCACATTACCCCCTGCTGCCCAAATCTTAACAGACGTATCAGACTATGCAACCTGGCAGGGAAGTGCATTCAGGGCAAATGGAACCCAAGTCAAATGCACCTGCACATAAATCAAAAAGAAATTTTAGCTGTATAGAATGCTCTGACAGCTTTCAAGAACCACATTCTTCCAGGACAACTAATGGTAAAGACGGACAACACCACTGCCATGTGGTACATAAACAAGCAGGTGGGTACACATTTTTACCACCTCTGCAGACTAGCCATGGCATTGTGGAACAAAGCCTTGAGCTACCAAGTGAATCTACAGGCTCAATTCCTGCCAGGAAAACTAAATACACTGGCAGACGGACTAAGCAGAAACCTCATGGACCCACACGAGTGGAAACTGGAACCAAGGATTTTCATCATGTTGACAAGCAAATGGGGGAGCCCAGATATAGACCTGTTTGCCTCCCCCCAGAATCATCAACTGGAAAAATTTTGCGCAAGGATTCCCCACAAGCTAGCTTGGAAGGTGAATGTTCTATCCTTCAGCTGGAAAAACCTATCAGTTTATGCCTTTCCTCCTCTGCCTCTGCTCTCCAAGGTACTACTAAAGATCAAACAGGACAAGCAAAGGACGATTTTAATTGCACCAGACTGGCCTCGCCAACACTAGTGCCCACTCTTGCGCACTGTGTCATGCTTGGCTCCATGGCACCTGCCTCAGACTCCTTCCCTGTTTTCTCAGCAGGAGAACCAGATTCTGCACACTCAGCTACAAACCTTGAACCTTTCAGCCTGGCTAATTACCTAATCTCGCCTTTACCATCCCTCAGTAAATCAGTGATGGGTATCATTTTAGAGGCAAGGAGGCCTAATACTAGAAAACCTTATGCTGCAAAATGGAAAAGATTCTGTGCCTGGAACCAGTCTCAAGGAATGAACGCAGCAGTGCCCGATTTACTTGACTGAGATGCTTCATAAGGGCCTGTCTTTTTCCTCCATCAAAATTCATGCCTCAGCCATTTCAGCTCATTATAGCACAGAGCCTCCACTCTTCTCTCACCCACTGCTCAAGCAGTTCCTCAGACGGGCCAGAAATTTCAAGCCACCCAGGAGAGCTCCAACTCCAGCCTGGGATCTTAACTTTGTCTTGGAGAAACTCACTCTTCCTCCTTTTGAGCCAGCTGCTACTGCAGATTTAAAATTTCTTTCCTGGAAAACAGCTTTCCTTTTAGCAAGCACTTCTGCAAGAAGGGTATCTCAATTACAGGCCCTTATGGCAGTGGAATCTTTCATCATTTTTCATGCGGACAGGGTGTCCCTCAGAACCAATCCCTACTTCATGCCCAAGGCGGTATCCAGTCTGGCTCTTAATCAGTCCATTCATTTGCCCGCCTTCTTTCCTAACCCACAGAACAAAGGGGAACGAATTCTGCACTCTCTAGATGTGCACAGACAGCTTAGATTCTACTTGGACAGGACTAAACCTCAAAGGAAATCTGAACAACTACTGGTGGCATTTGCTGCAGGGACAGAGGGGAAAGCTATTTTAAAACAAACCATTTCAAAATGGATAGGCCACTGCATTCATTTCTGCTGTAAGCACCATGGAAAACCTATCCCACAAGGCATCAGACCCCATTCAACCAGGGCTGCATCTACCTCTACAGCCTTTCTTAGGGGCGTCCCTACTAGGGACATCCTAGAAGCTGCTACCTGGAATTCTGTACATACTTTCACCAAGCATTATCATTTGCCAATTTTCTCTAAATCCAGAGCTGGTTTTGCCACTGCAGTCTTGCAGGGCCTTATAGCTGGTCCTAATTCTATTTAAATTCCTCCTCCCAACCTTAGCTTTGGGAATTTACCCAAATGTAATGACTGCAACAGTGAAACACAAAGAACATAGTACAGTTGTGTACGCTTGACATAAATGTAGATGTTAGAGTGGATTCACTGTTGCAGTCCTGGTTACCCTACCTCCAGCCCCCTTCTTTTTTTAGCTATACCTCTACTCTCACTTACTATGCTCTAAAAGCTTTTTGGTGTATTTGCTTTTTTGTTGGAGGTATATCCTTGTATTTATAGATTTGATTGCTTCCCATTAGGGGGGTACTTGACATCTGGGGCAAGAAAAACTGATGTAATGGTGTCGGCTGCATGTTTTATACCCCTGACTACCTGAAGTCATGGAAGAAGGGACAGCAACCGACGCAGGACCCCAAGACTTTGTTAATCAGGCTGACTGAGGGCTACTGCAAGCAGATAACCCAAATGTAATGACTGCAACAGTGAATACACTCTAACATCTACATTTATGGTAAGTGTACACAACTATACTTTTTCCTTTCTTTTGGAAATAGCAAGGGGCAGTTACCACAAGCGTCCTCACAGACTGGATCTGCTCACACAAGAACAGGGGTGTTTGCACCCCAACATCAGTCATCTTCAGTTGACTGTCTTGATCATAGGGTCTTAAATCCTTTTAGGCATCTGTTTACTGAGGACGTGCAGCAGGCACCAGTGGAGGCAAGGATGCTTGATACTAGATCATCATACATTAGCAAATGGAAAATGTTTCTGGTTGGTACAACAACATAACCAGCACCCATTCGTGGCTTATTGTTTTCTGGTTTTACAGTATTTGTGCGAGTTGTTATCCTATGGCCTTTCTTCTTCCTCTGTCAAGGTTCATTTATTGGCCATTTCAGCACATTTGCTCATGGATCCTCCTCTTTCAATGCAGTGTTGTCTCAAAATGTTCTTGAAAGTGGTTTTGCATAAGAGGCCTCCAAGAAAACTGTTGCCCCTTCCTTGGGATCTTAATTTTGTGTTAGAGAAGTTAACACTTGCTCTATTTGAACCAGCTAAATCTGGCTGACTTGCAAGCTGTTATGGTGAGTTAACCCCATCTCATTTTCCATGGGGACATGGTTTCTTTGAGAATGAATCCTTCTTTTATGTCTAAAGTGGTATCTAAGTTTACTTTAAGCCGTACTGTCCATCTCTTCATTTTCTTTCCTGAACTTAAGAAAATGAGGGAGAAAGGTTACTCCATACCTTGGATGTCCACAGACAACTCTGGTATTATATTGACAAAACTAAATTTTTCAGATCTTCGTATCAATTAATCATTTCTTGTGAAGGTAAGAAGGGACAACCTGTGTCAAAACGTACAGTTTCGAAATGGTTGTCTACGATTTTTGCCTTTTATTATAATCGCCATAACAAAACTATTCCAGGCAGGGTCAAAGCCCACTCTGCCATTGCCTTGACTTCATCTATTGATTTTTAGAAAGCATTGGGCTATTCTAGAAGCTGATACTTTTTCCTCTGTACAAACGTTTGCACTATAAGCTTGCTTATATTTCTAGGTGAAGCTCAGGCTTTGTTAGGAACTTTATCCAGGGGCTCCTGGACTCTTCTCCTTCTACCTCCTAAGTTTTAATTATCTGAGGTAATCTACCCATGTAGCTAAGGCTACTGCAGCAGTGATAAATTTGATAAACTTAATACAGTTGTGTATGTTGAACTTAGCTTAAAGTAGGTGGTAGAATAATCACAGTTGCAGCAGCTGTCTCCTCCTTCCTGTACTTTCCAATTGAAAAACCTAGTCTATTGTCAATTCCCTATAAAACTTATTTTTTTTGTTACTTCAGGCATCTGTGCTGCTGGATTGGTGTGCTCAGAAAAGCTTTTTGTTTTCTCTCCTCTGCTGCTGTTCCTGATAATCCTAACCATAGAGAACTTGCTGAAAATGCTAGTAGAATTAAAATAAACTGATCAGATGCTGGTTCAGCTACAACAGTAGTTGATTATACTTGTCACTGTAACTGCTAACCCCATGAGTTTGAGAGGCACCAAACATGTATGTGGAAATGGAGATAACTGACCAGCTTAAAAAAGGACTGCTAGTTAGAGTTGAGGCAGCACTTTCTAAGAGTCTAGAAGAATATTTACCCTTGTCCATGATCCCGTGCCATTAGAAACAAAAGGGGTGAGAAACTGTAATATGCATTCATGGTATCAGAAAAGAATGCCTCCTTAAACATGTAGAAATTCAGTTTTAGGAAAACCTTTACATCTTAAATAATCCAGTCTGTCTGTTGCAGTAGCATGACAGGCCGCTGCAGTTAAGTGCTTTCCAGCATCTCTAGAAATTCTCTCTCGCTTGCTCTCTCTCTCTCTCTCTCTCTCTCTCTCTCGCTCTCTCACTCTTGCTCTCTCGTGCTCTCGCTCTCACTCTTGTGCTCTCTTACTCTGTCTCTCACTCTCCCTCTTTCTCTCTCGTAGGTTTCCAGATGTATTTTGTACTTTACAAGCATTTATCAGTCTCTCCACTGCTTAAACAGCCTAGCTTCTTTTCATGGTGTTTTTACCACATTAAAAAGGGGGATACATTTGATTTGTTGTCTTTATTTTGTACACACTGATTCTGTATTGTTGCGCTGTTAGTTGTCAATATTTTAGGCAAATATTAGTTCCTATTTTCTCCTCCCGCATTGATGATTTAGGCTGCTAAGTATAGAACTCTATCCTTTCCATTTTATCCACTTTATTGGCAATGATGTCTTTTTAGTAGTGATTCTCATATTTGCTTTTTTTGCATAATTTGTTGTTTAGGACTTTTTTCAACAAATGTTATCAGGTAATGCTTGTGGTATTAGAATGTTTTTGTGACTGATAACATTTATTAATTTTCTGACTAATTTAAGGAGTGCTGTCTGTTAGCCTTACAAACAGAAATTTGTTGTTTATTGTTATTTAATTATCAAGTTGGTTATGTTCTGTTGCTGTCAGAAATGTTTGAGTTATGGTCACAAGATCACCCCTCTGGACTCAACTTGCATGGTGCGTGCCTGGGGTTCAGTCATTTGTCAGCAGAGTGTGAAACTTGCAAATCTTTGCTTGAAGAGTGTTACAAGAATACAGAAATGGCTTCTTCATGTAGAATCCAAGAAAGATGAAGGAAAGGAAAAAGAGAGAGAAGAGAAAGTCTGAGAAAGGTAGAACCAGGAAGAAAAATAGACCTTGTAAGATTTCCAGAAAAGAGCCTACACCTACTAGTACTACACAAGTACCATTTCCCACTTCTCCTGCTGGGTTTTCCTAATTGTAAATTTCAGTCCTGCCAGACTCTGCTCTGAGAAGAATAGACAGCTTCTCCTTGAAGGAGGAATTTTCTGAATATTTGGAATCAAGACCATCTCCAACCCTGTCAGTGTGTTCCACTAGGCTGGTGCAGAGTCAGACTGTCTTCACTGATTTGGATACGATCACGAAGGCCTTAGCTAAAGCTCAGTTAGCCTTTCTTCCCACTGTCGCCAGGGTAGCAAGAGAAGTACCACACTTCATACTGTTATCCTGAACCCATTCGATACTGTACATGTTGGTGCCAGCTGGGGTGCCTGTTCCATTCTCGTCAGCAGTGAGATTACTTTTTTGGTGCTGACGCCCTTGACATGAGTGGTCTTGACAAAGACACTGTTGGTGTGTATTGCCACTAGAGTCAAAGTTACCGGTGTTGATGGATGGATGCTGTTCATGTTGGCATTTGAACTTTCATTGCTAACAGCCTTCCTCAGTACTGGGCCTGGCCACTGCTCCAAGCATCAAAACTGTCATGTCTGAATCAACACTTAGGTTGATGAGAATGGTGCGAACATCTTCAGCGCTGACTGCACTGGCATGTGTCTATGAAACAGACAAATTTCTTCCAAGGAGACCTTTTAGGTTCTCAGTGTTACACCAGACACCTACCACATTGTCTTCACCCATGATAAGAGTCTGGTTTGGATTTTGGGGAAGAAGGGAGTTGGCGTAAAAGTTTAAAAAACTGGGCTAGAATTTTGTGGTAGATAGTACACCCGTGATAAGTCTGGTTTGTATTTTGTGGGAAGAAGGGAGTTGGCATAAAAGCTTAAAAAGAGGGGCTATAATTTTGTGGTTGACAGTAGTAAACATCCCATATGTTATCTGAGAACTACCCAAATGATACAGCAACAAAAATCCCAAGCAGTAAGACGTCATTAACGAAAAGCAACCTGATAGGGGGCTCTAAGTATAATTCTGTTCAAGACAGATGTCTGCAACAGCATTTGCATTGAAATTGAAACAGTAAAAACAGAGGAATTATGGCACTTGAAAGAGAATTTCCGTAGAACAGAATTAATACTGAAAATGAGGTAGGTGGGAAAATGCTCAGTTCTGAACCCATTTCTGATACTGTAGTATTACTCAAATTTTCTGTATTACACTGTCAGCAACAGGCATCTGCGAGTAAGGAAAGAAGCAAAATTGAAGATGGTTGGTACTGAGGTACTCTTTGCAGAGGGAGGATAACATAGACTAGAAATTAAACTGAGAAAACAGTGTCCACTTACAGTAAGGCAGAGGAAGAGCCACCCGAAGTAGAAAGAGAATACTCCCATGTTTTATATCTAGCAGAGACAGTAAATACAGAAGGTGAGTTTTGTCTACACCTACACTCTTTTGTAGGGGAAGGCAGGAAAAAGCTGCAGTGCCAGTATTTTAAGGAGAAGTCATCTCACCTTTTACCGCAAAACAAATGACAGAAGAAAATAACATAGGATTAATGGATTTACAGGTAAGCAAAATAAAATTTAAGAGCAACATAGGATGCTGATACTTTAAATAGGGCAATAGAGAATGTATTGTGTTGTGGGGACTGTAGTGGAAAATGTGACATCTTGTTATAAGGATAATGAAGGTCTACATCAGTTGTTAGTGCCGGAAGCTAGCCCCTAGTCACTTGTAGGGAAGTTGCCATGGGATGAACATGACTAAGGCAAGACCACTTGCTAGGTTTTACAGACTGTACCTAACGAAATTTGCATGCCATTCCTGTGCTACTTGACCAGAGTACTAGAAAAGTGCAGCGTGTCCTGAATTTAAGAAGACATTGACCCCAATGCCTGGCCTAGGTGTGCCATTTGAAAGTACTGCTATGGACAAGTGGGCTGCTGGTAAAGTTTAGTAAAGTCTAGCAAAGGATACGAGTACTTACTAGTAATAATGGACTGTGCTACTGATTTTCTGGAAACTGTCATTGTCCAATGCTAATGCCAAGACTTTTCCAGAGAACTGGTTCTGTTGTTATCAGGAATGGGTATCCCTAAAGGGGTACTTATTACTGACTAAGGCACCCCTTAATACTTAATAGCAAAAGTACTGCATCAGTCAGGCCATTTCTAAGTCAAACAGTTGAAGAGATTTGCAAGGCAATATATTGGCATCTCCCACAGTGTAAAAATCTCTTTGCCCACCAAAAACACAATAGTAAGTAATCCAACAGTTGCGGCTAGGAGATGACCAAGGCGTATATACAACTCATGCATAAAATGTCGACATAAACATATAGTAACTCCGTAACTCTTAAAAGGAAATAATCTGTTTATTAGTAACAAATCGGTAAGCCCTTTCACTATGGCTTCATCAGACCGTTGACTTTCAAAATCCATCTAATCACCTTTATATAGATCACATGCTTGATGAAAATACATCTCATTATCATATTAAAGGAACATTCGTCTAGTCTATTTCTACCATCAATAAAAGACTTTACAAAAGCTAAACAAATAACATGGAACCTTCAGTATTTCATTTCAGAGTACGCTTGACAGAAATAAACAACAGGGACAAAACAAAACTGTTACAGTCCGTGATGTGTAACTTAGACTTTACAGGAATAACTATGATAAAATCCAATAGGAATTGCAAGTTGCAAGACCAACGGAAAATGCGTTGCCATAAAAATCACATCTTGCTCCACTTAATGGTATAGCTTGTAACAGCGTATGTAATTCTCTAAAATACTCTATACTAGTAAAAGGAAATATGACAAATTAGAACTAATCATTTAACAACGATGGTTGTTCATCCACGTCTACATCATGCTGTATATAACAACACTTTTTATATATAGTGCCTAAGCAAATGTATGTGATTAATAATCCACTGAATATTATGTACATGTATATATGTATATATATATCAGTCAAACTTGATATACAATTGTATACTATAAATACATCTAACATACACATTTCATTAAACAAATAAATAAATGAATATGTACTAATCCCGCTGTGGATGGTAAATAATGCTAATTGATCAAATAAACTTTATCAAATATAATTAATTTTATAAATAAATATTTTTAAAATTGATATTTTTAAACACCTCTAATTGACATCAAATTAGTTATTGCAACTATTTACTTACTCCTATTAATGCAATATATATATATATATATATATATATATATATATATATATATATATATATATAATAAGTGAATAAAAGCTCGTCCTATCGGTATTACGCATTTCATCAAGAATCTAATTGATAAAACATAACAGAGAGCCTTACCTCATATTATGAATATAATGAAAAAAAGCATTGACAAACAATGATGCACATAACATAATATGCGGTCTCCCCAGACGACACACACCGTGCACCCAAACATTTTCATACTAAACCACCGTAAAATCTATTCTACCAAGCTCTCTCTGTTTAATGATGTCAGAACATATAATGGGCGCGATATCCATTACTGCCCTCGCAATATACAGAGGACCAAACTTAAACTGTATATAGAAATATGTACATACTTATACTCTTACTTAAAGCGATAAATATACGAGTATATCTTAAACTCTGAATTGGTATTTACATTGATGTATACAGATAATAACTTAAATATGGTTACTATAAACTGTTCGTCATAGTAATGAAGCCTATAAAAGGTATATACCTAAAAAAGTGTTTGAATAACGCTATAGATATACCATGCATTGTAATCTCACCTTATATATGAATTTGACTGTAGCATAGTTACTGTTATATTTCATAATACATATAATATACATAACGTAAAAAACAAACAATTAAATTATAAAATCATATTAAAAAACATATTATAAAATATATGAATAACATTGACATCCATTGTATCATGTTATCCAAACCATCAGCTGTTCAATCAAAACCTATTTCATGAGTGTTATATACACAACAAATCACATTCAAAACTGTTGTATACAGTTGACAAGAACTTGGTGTTACTTACAGCGTCTTGCCCTGAGCGCTGGTTTGATGGAGGCTGTCTTATTAAGGCCACTGCCTTTGTCTGCCCTGAATCTTATCATCCAATCAACTTCTCTCCTCTCGGTGGTATTGCGGATATTGCCCTCTCTAACTAATGGAATTATATGGTCAATGACCATAAAAGTAAATGTATGCTGTTGGCCACACTTCTGAACATGCTTAGCTAAGGCATTATTTATGTATTGGATCCTGATGGCATATAGATGTTCTCTGATCCTAGTCCTAAGTGTCCTGTTGGTCTTGCCAACGTAAAACGCCTGGCATATTCCGCAGCTAGCCAGGTAAACTACATTATCAGTGTTGCAAGTGGCATTAACCTTGAAAGCGAAAACTTGTTGGGTATTTGGGTGCGTGAATGTATTCCCATTAGTTACGTACCTACAATAATTGCACTTACCACATAGATTAGTTCCCATCCAAGTATCACTAATATGTCTATCATTTCGATAACAGAGTAATCTTTTTAGATTACATCTGTTTTTATATTGTAGAGTTGGTTTTGTTCCTACTATGTGCTATATCTTCATTACTGGTCAGAATCCGCCAGTGTTTATTAATTATATCAATAGTATTTTTCCTATCACTTGTGTAATACATCGGAAATCTAGTTTGCCTGACATTGGCATCGATGGTCACTCTTTCATTAATTTGGTTAGAATAATACGGGGCAGCTCTATTGAGCCTTAAGTCATCTATGCCATCCAAATTATGTTGCATCTCTTCTTGACTATAAACCCTCTGTGTGAGTCTAAATTTGAAACTATCAATTTCCTGTTGGAATCCTTCCTGTGTTGCATTAAGTCTCGATATCCTCATACTCTGTCCTTTCATTATATTATTAAAAATAAACTGCGGATGCATACTTGTCCTATGTAAAAGGGCATTCCTATAACAACTTTTCCTGTAAACTCCAGTGTTAACTTGATCATCCATCACTCTCTCTATGAATACATCCAAAAAATCTATGCGATCCACTGAATATTCAAACGTGAATTTCAAATAAGGAGTAAAATTATTGATCACGTCTATATAACTACAGAGGTTGTGGTAACTGCCCTCCCAAATAAGGAAGACGTCATCCACAAAACGCCTATAGAAATGCACATGTGAAATATGTAATGCACATGGAAATAACACATCTTCCTCCCACATAGCCAAAAACATGTTGGCGTAGCTATTGGCACAAGAAGTGCCCATAGCCACGCCATCACGTATGTATAGATTATCCTGATAGACAAAAACATTATGTTCCAGTATAACCTCCATAAACATGGTTATAAGGTCTATATGTTCATCTGAGTAATGACTATGTTTTATTAAATATTTATTCATGGCTAGTATTCCATCCACATTGGGAATTGTGGTGAACAACGATTGAACATCTAGCGTGACGAACATCTTATCTTGTGTCATTGATGTACAGCTAAAGTATTGGTACAAATCTCCTAAGAATTGTTTAGTGTCTCTCAGGATATATTTGTTTTGTTCAATAATCGGTCTTAAACACTTTTCAACATAGAGAGAGAAAGGTTCTGTAGACCATCCACCTCCAGAGACTATCGGTCTCATTGGGGGATTGGTACCATGTTTGTGTATTTTAGGAATGCCCTGTATACTGGGAATCCTAGGATTCTCTACTCGTAAATATCTAACCAGTTCACTATCTATATTTTGGCTCATCTCTAAGTCAGTGATGATACTAACTATTTTCTGTTTAATGTATGCAAGTTGCTGTTTAGTGATAACTCCATAGTATTTTTCATCCGCCAACATACTGCACATACTAGTGTGATAGTGAAGAGTATCCATAACTACCAATGGACCCCCCTTGTCAGCTGGTCTCATGACAATGTTCTTATCTGATCTAAGTCTTGCCAATGCCTGCCTCTCATGAAAAGACAAGTTATTAAATTTCTTTTGTCTATTATTCTTAATGGCAAATTGTTCATAGACATCATCTTCCACCATCTTATAAAAGGCCTCTCTAAGGGGGTGATTTTGAGGTACATATTCGCTCGTTTTTTTTCAGAGGTCGTTGAATACTATTTATATTATCCCCAAACTGAAGTCTAAGCATCACATTCCTGATGAATAATTTCGGGTCAGTGAGTGCATCAGTAATTCTGCTATTCACTGTAGGAATGAAAGTTAAACCCTTGTTAAGTAAACTCAATTCATGTATGTCCAATGGTCTATGAGAGATGTTCCACACTAGGTTTGCTTCTATTTGTTCCACATTTTCTTGAGTGTCTGTCCTTGGGGTCTGTCCCCTGACAACTTGTGCTTCTGCCTCCCCCGACTGGATGAACGATCTGGTTTGTCCCCCCTCCCTAGGGTTATGGGGAGGGGGAACTGTGGAAAAATGTTTTCTTGACATGCTGGTTCGTGTTGTAGGCCATACTGAATGGGTATGCTTGTCTTATTATTCTTAGGTCGCACTGAAGGTGTCTCTATTACTGCAGTAGAAAGAGGTAATGACTTGCCAGGTGGGTCATCCACAGTGGTAAGTGCCTCATCTCCTATTATTAGTGAGTGTGTTTGCTCACCTTCCACCGACTGTGCTGTTCTTGAATCATCTTCGATCTGAACATTTGGTATGACAGATTGCTTCGGCTACCCATTCCGCTGTAGTAAGGGCCTCCTGTGGTCAGAATTACCCACAGTAGGGATCTGGTAAGGTGTGCTGGGGGGCACTCTAGGCCAAGCAAATACTAGTGATATACGAAAATCTCTGACATCCCTATCTATCTTATTTCTCTTTTGTTGTAAGAGTCTCCTTTCATATACATTGATTCCATCTAACATATTAGTGATAGCTCGATTCACTAATGGCTCTGGATATTTCATACTAACTTCATGTTGTTGGACCAATTCTGAAGCTATTAAATCATCCTCTATTGGTTTGAAGAAGTCTAGTAGCAATTGCATATGTTTTTTACTGAGATCCAGATTCAGCTTCTGCCATTGGGTAAGAAGTTCTGGATATTGACCACTGTATGTCGGCATTTTAAGTATTCTTAAGCCTCTAGGCACTATGTTTCTTTTCAAACACACCTCAAAGTGTTGCCTTTGAGTGGTAAGACGCTTTAACTTCAACATATCAGTCTCTATATTCTGTATAGCCACTTGCAATTGTTGTATAGTATCTACAGAGTAATTGTCTGACTCTTCTTCCCCCTCCATTTCATAAAACATGAGTGGATTATCTTCTTTTGTTAGGCAAGCTAGCATTTTCTTCTTTAGGCATTCGCCTCTTTCAGCTGTGTTAAATAAAGCATTGTCACTTGCCTGTCTGTTCGTATTAGTTCTCCGATCAGTATTACATTCCTTCGTTGCTCTGTTGATTTCATCATCTCGTGTAATAGCATTCGGACGATAGTCCAACTCAATATTTTCATTAGTTTCCGCCATGTCACCGTGGATAACGTATAAGAAAGTAAAAACAGCAAAGCAATATATTAGCGTCTCCCACGGTTTAAAAATCTCTTTGCCCACCAAAAACACAATAGTAAGTAATCCAATAGTTGCGGCTAGGAGATGACCAAGGCGTATATACAACTCGTACATAAAATGTCGACATAAACATATAGTAACTCCGTAACTCTTAAAAGGAAATAATCTGTTTATTAGTAACAAATCGGTAAGCGCTTTCACTATGGCTTCATCAGACCGTTGACTTTCAAAATCCATCTAATCACCTTTATATAGATCACATGCTTGATGAAAATACATCTCATTATCATATTAAAGGAACATTCATCTAGTCTATTTCTACCATCAATAAAAGACTTTACAAAAGCTAAACAAATAACATGAAACCTTCAGTATTTCATTTCAGAGTACGCTTGACAGAAATAAACAACAGGGACAAAACAAAACTGTTACAGTCCGTGATGTGTAACTTAGACTTTACAGGAATAACTATGATAAAATCCAGTAGGAATTGCAAGTGAAGTTGAAGAGATTTGTCTACTATCTCCAGAAAGTGGATTAGTAAAGAGGTTCAGTAAAACTCTAAAGTCATTTTAAGGAAAGTTACTGACACAGGTTGTAAAAACTGAGATCAGGTGATGGCTTACTTTCAGTCTTCTGTAAGGGAGGTGCCAAAAGCTTCAGCTGGGTTTACCCCATCTGAACTCTTGTATGGCATACATGGCAAGAGAAACACTTGACATTGTTATAGAAATTGGGAAGAAAAGACACCATCTTAAAAGTGTGATAGAAAACTGTTGGAGTATAGTAAAGCTGGTTATACCTATAGTAAGGGAGCACATGCAGAGAGCCCAGTAAATGCAGCAGTGAGTTTATAATGATGTCTGACTTAAAAACTTTCACCCAGATAATCTAGTATTAGCGACAGGGACCATTTGAGTTGATTGAAAGAGTAAATACAATAAATGACTGGGTTAGACAGTCAGGAAAGAGAAATGTATCTATCAAATTAATCTGTTGAAGCCATGGAGGAAAAAAGTAGAAGAAAGTTCTGAAGTGAGCTTGCATGCTGAAATCCATAATGGTGAGCTCAGTACCATCTGTCCAAAACTGGTAACAGTCACACATCTTGTTGCTCTGTGTGATGCACTAATGGCAGAGTGCCTATATAACTGAAAGGTATAATAATGTGTAAAGACTGTTATACTGGAGATTGTGCAAACATTACAATATTGAAGTAGTTGAGAAGCAATGGAAACCTGAAGTTAATAAAATCACATGGGCTCACTCATCACCAACACCTCAAAAACAGATGCTAGAAAGCCAGACCTTGTAGTCCATGAAAAGAAGACAAAAGTTACATTGATCATAGAAATTGCTCCACCAAGTGATTATTCTCTTGCATAAAAACCAAAGTCATAAAATACTAGGATTTTCAGGCAGGAACAAAGGCAAGGGCAGTGTGGAAGGATACCCAGTCAGTTCCAATAGAAGTAGGAGTAATAGGTCTCATAAAATAATTTATAGCCTTATTTAGACATGTTACCGATAATGTAATTCCATATGAATTACAGGAGGAATCAATTCTGGGCACATTGTGGGTGTTGTGAAGAGCACTTTTTGCTAACATCAGTATTGAAACAATACTAATTTCATGAACTTTAATCATACTTTGACTTGGGAATGGGGTCCATTCCTGTCATGGTACTAGATACCCAAAAGACTTGTAGAAATTAAACTGAGAGATGTCAGAGACTCTCTACCTGAAGAACAGTTGCACAACTCTTTGCCAATGTTACAGTAGTAGAAAATAAGATAATTTCTCTTAAGAGCTTGAGTATTTCCAGAAGTGCTTGGAAGACGTAATCTGATTGAACATAAAATAGAGGAAACAACTCTGATTTAGACTGAGAACCCCACTTAACTTGCTAAAGTCAGGTCTTACACTAGGCAGTCAAATCTGACAATACTGACCATCAAAAGACAGCAGCAGACTTAAAAAAATGGATTTGTTTCTGCATGCTGTCTGTACCGAACAGGTGTCACTTCCTCTTCTAAACTTGGGAAGTAGCTAGAATAATAGGATGTGTGTGTGTTGCCTGTATTTTATGAAAGATCCAAAGTCTGAAACTCAAATGCATATCGTCATTTAGTGACTTCAATCCTCAGTTACTTTTCGAAGATTTTGAGGAACATTCCAAATACACGAGACAAAAATCTGGACATCATGTGAAAATGTGGACATTTCAGAGGTATGGCAAAGTGAGTGTAAGCATAACTGGACTGTGTTACACAGTCTTTCTGTCAAAGCTTGCCAAGTGCTTTACAGCTTTGAAAGCTGGCAAAATGCTTGGATCAGTTAAAATTTTATGCACTACAAAGAATTACGATTGGATTTCTGATTATAACCTTTAATTAATTATGTTTTCTCGACATGGATGCCATGATTCACCTCTCAAGCTTTGCTCTCAAAGTGAATTTATTTTTATCCATGTCTCGAACATGTAGCAAGCTGGTTATATTCAGCGACCCTGTCATAATCCCCGATATAATGTACACAAACCCAGAATTATATTTTTTTGCTAAACTTTCACAGACATGTATGCCATATTTTGGAAACTATACAACTCTACAACCTAGAAATATACTTGGAGATGTTAATATTGACTGGTAAAACCTTATGTCAGACTTTACCTCCACTTGTATAGGATCATAGGCAGTTACTAGTCTAATGACCCCAAGGGGACTTTTTAAGCCTAGCCGAGCTTCCCAATGTTGAGAATCAAACCCTGTACCTTGCATCTGCAAGGTAAACCTTGAGTATTATGTCATCCCGCAACCTAAATCTTTATGGGTACACACAACTTGGAAAAACACGCACTAGAGTAATGATACCAGCAGTAAAGGTGCAGTTCTAGATTGGACACTGGTCTCTGATCCTAGTAAATTGACAGCTTCTGAAACTTATCCATATTTGATTAGCGACCCCTTTCCGGCTTACTACCCATAGAAATAACACCCACAAGTCTAACACTCGCCAACTTACAAAAACCCAAACCTTTATAAGTACAGTATAGACTCCTTCAGCAATGTATTGAAAGCCTTTAATTGGTCTGTGCTAAAAACTCTTCCACTCAACAAAGCAATCAGTAGTTTTAATACCTTATTCTTAAATATGTTTAACAGCCATGGCCCACTCCACTCCACAAAAAAAAAAAGAGTTAAAATTTAACCACTCACCGTGCTCACTACCCATACAAAAAACTATTATATCTTAACAGAAACAAAAATTGGAGAGAATGGATTAAACTTAAAACTCCCTGTAACCAGCAAATTTATAGAGAATTGCACAATCTGAGTAAAACATTTTAACCTAGATAAAAAAATAGCATTATAGCTGTCTACAACCTCAACATAAAAATTACCCCCCAAAATTCTGGACTTCAACGCATAACCTGTTACGTCAGGTGTTAGACAAGTAATCCAAACCTCATAGTAGCTCTCCACTAGAAATTGAAACCTTATTCAGTAGCTACTTCATAGAAAGCATTACTTCCCTAAGAACTCTTCACCCCCAATCAAGTGCTTCTACCACCTCCTTAATAACACCCTAGATCCTGGATTCACACCCGTGCATACAGCACATTGGGCAATGAGTGTCCTTCAGCATTCGTTGTTTCAGTAGCGGGTATGGGTTTTACAGGGTCGGGTTGCTAGCCTGAGATCCACCCCTCCTCAAAGGGTGCACCATAACTCGCATGCACACACTCACATCTAGGGCCAATTTAGTGTGTCCAATTTACCTACTGCATGTCTTTGGAATGTGGAAGGAAACTGGAGCACCTGGAGGAATCCCACATGAATGCAGGGAGGACATGCAGATTTCACACAGAAGGCACCCCAGTCAAGAATCGGACCGGAAAACATGTTGCTGTGAGGTGAAAATGCTAACTGCTACACCCTGTGCCGTCGTAATAACACCCGATTCTAGTAATTTAGCAAACTAGATAGACCAAAACCAACATTCTCCATACAACATACATGCTACCTTGTCCCTCTGCCCAGCATCCCCCCACCTGAACCTAATTTACCCTCTATATCCATTGCTAGCAACTTCCACCTTGAACCTGTCTCCATGTTGGTAATTTAAAAAAAAGAAAAAAAGCTCCACTGCAGCTGGCAAACTTACCTGAAAATGTAAAGATAGCTTCCGATGCTATAGCATACCTTGTCTCTGTCCTTATCAATAGACAAGTGTCTGAATCTTATTTATCCTCACTATGGAAAAATCTTATATTATCTCACTTCATAAAGGTGGCATCTTGGATGACATCTTTAACTTTCAGCTTATTGCAATAAAAAAACCTCTGTCAAAATTTCTTGAAAGATGTATTCATAAAAGACTCCTCCTCCACTCACTTCTACAAGAATGGCTGTTAGCATCCACCCAGCATGGTTTGCGCCAGACAGACAGTCCAACTACTGCTCTCTTATCATTCACTGACACTGTAATCAAATACAGGGACTCCAACCTTGTTTCCTCATTATTCCTTGACCTGTCAAAAGCTTTCAGTATAGTTTGTCACCCTATACTTCCATATAAACTGTCCCAGCTTGAACTGTCCCCTTCATTACTGTGGTTCAGTAGCTATTTAACTGACCAGGGTCCAGTCTGTGAAATGGCAGAATACTCTGTTATACCTGCAAGGGTCTATTCTTGGTCCCCTCATCTTTAATAATATACCTCCATATGCCCAGCCTCTTTTGTATAATATGCTGATGAGTCTACACTTGTATGTGCATGTAAAAACTTGCCTCAACTCCTCCATATTACGCAGGAAACTTTTTCCTCCGTTGAGAAATGGCTCCATAATGCCTGGCTACTACTCAACCTTAAAAATAATAAATAAATTAAAAAAGGCTACTGCTATTTTCCCCAAATCACCCAAGCATGATGAACTGAATTTCAAAATCTTTTTCACTGATAAACTGAAATTGAAGTCAGCTGTCATACAGAACGTCTTGGATTGATTATAGATGCTAACTGTATGTTTGACTTGCATGTTCAAGATGAACTAAAAAAACTTGCCAAAAATTAGGAATGCTGTACAGGCATAAACACTTACTTAGCAACAACTAATCTTGCCACTACCTATCTTCTCCCTTCTTTGTCATAAGGTGCACCCATCCTAACCAACCTTCAGGCCACAGTTAAAAATTAAGCTGGAGCCGTGCTATAAGGTTGCAAAGTTTGCCACCAGAAAATATTACTGCAGCCACTGTATTGCCCTTAAGGCTTTGAATTGGCTCAAACTGCCTCACCACTGAGGTTATTCGTCTCCACAAACAACATTATTAACAAAGCTGATTGACTGCCCTGCTTTTACTCCTATTTTCCATTCCTATCCCGCTAATAGACTACTTTGATCTAATGAACAACATTTTCTCAGCACATATAAATCCCAGAGTCTCTACTTGTATTCTTGTTGCTAAAAAATGGATTTCTGCCCCTCTGTAAATTAGATCTACCTCTAACCTCTCCAACTTAAAACTACTACGAAAAGACCAACCACATAAAACCTGGCTTTGCTCATCACTACTCCAGGCTGAGGTAGTCTCTCCCTCCTTCCACTACCAGCATACTTTGACTGTGTTCAGAGAAGGAATTCGTAAAATCTGTTTCTTAAACAAATATCAGATGTATTTTTCCTAAGCTGTGGCGACCCCTAACTGGGAAAAAGCCAAAAGAGAGAGAGAGAGATTATCTAGTCATCTCTGTTCCAAAGTGCGTTCATTGTCATCTCTATGAACTGCAACTTATAAATATGTTATCTTTTGGCTGTTCTTTTTTCAATTTGTTATAGCTGTCCACATATTTGCACCAAGTATGTATAGGTTCACACTGTGTGAACTGAAGATGAATGTTTACTCGTGTGTCATTCTTGCGTGTTAGACTTTGTAATAACTTTAACTGTAACGGTGTCATGTCAGTACGGAGCTTTTCTCCCTGAGCCTCCTCTGAAAATGGAATGTTATCCCAGGTGGACTTTCCAGGTAAACAAATGCTAAATAAAATAAGTATATAAAACACTTTTGTTAACCACACGTAAGGTTTTAAATGACAAGAAATTCCTCTGAGTGCATGTTTATTGAGATATTTACGTAAATATGAAAACATATGCTTGCTTGTATCCAGTGGAGGCCAAGTACTTGGTATGTCTTAAAGGAAGAAATGGTGGTAAGACCGCAACTAAGAGAGAGAGAGAGAGACAGAGAGAGAAAAAAAAATAAGAGGCCAGAAAAACTAGTCTTTAACTGCCAGTAAAATACACATGAAGGTTTTTCTTGGGTAAACTGGGTACTGCAGCAAGTTTGTGCCTAATTTTACACCTATTCTATCATTTGCCAGATCTTGCAGGAGAGAAGTCTCTTGTCAAGATACAGTGAGTGGCCTCCTGAGTCAGGCAAAGCATTTAATGAACAAAAAGGCTTCTGCGTTCTCAACCTATATCTGTGATCCTGCTCTTACTAAAGAATTTTGTTTCTATACTGATGCATCAGATTTAGGTTTGGGTGTAGTGATACAGTAAGACATTCAAAATGAGGGTCAAACTTTATGCTGTTAAGCAATATGGAAAGGAAAGAAGTCTACCCAACAGAGTTTTCAGGAAATAGGACTATTTGTTTGGTAAAGAATTTATTGGGTAGGCATTTCAGGTTGATAAGTGAGCATGCCCCATGTACAGTGGCTCAGTGGGCATACTGATGGCAGTACAGAGCTTTGTTGTTGGTGCTATCTGTCCAACCCTTTCAGTATGTAGTAACCCACAGGTCTAGGCTAGCTAAGAAATATGCTGATAGTTTTTTTGAGGGTCTGTAACGCATTGTGAGGAGTCCAAAACTCTTGCTGTTTTGCCTAGACAAAAACATCTTTTCTTCACAGCATCGAACCCAAAATAATAAAAAAAAAAATGTTTTTTTGCTGCAGCAGCCTGCACCCCCCACACCTCCTGCTACTTAAATGTACCAACTCCAAGATCACACTTGCATTGAAGTGAATAGCAATTTTTCCCTACAGCAATCTCCTTGCAAACAGTGTGATGTTTTGAAAAGTTTTTTGGAAGATTTAATCTCA